>NW_027521417.1:0-300000 GCF_052094955.1 Ictidomys tridecemlineatus
GTTACTCCTGCTGCCAGTTTTTTCACCTGTACCCTCTCATCTGATTTTTTGTCCTTGGCATACAGTTGAGTGGTTTCTCTGCTCTCCTGTATTGCCAAAGCTATTTTGAGCTTTGTGTTCACATTAATTTGAAATACTTGTTGACCTGTTGTTTACCAGATATTGTTAGGGAATAGAGGAGAAACTTTATAGTTTCTTCCTCTTTCCTGTCTTCATTGACACCAGATTTTAACTTTGTATATGTTGTCTCCCATACTTAGAAGTTAAACTTGAAGACCTGAATCAAAGAGCAGATTCTCACTCTGGGAATACATTTTCCTTGATGTTTTTAATTGCTGATTAATTTGGTGAATCACGTAAGAGATGCTACAAGGTTTGGTTGCTGTTGCTTTAAAATGAATTAATAGTTTGATGAAAAATTTCAAACTATAACCCCTGTGACATGAATCTAGAATTGTTAATAATATGTTAGAAAATAACATTCTGAATTATACCTTAACATAATAAAGAAAATACAGCTAATGTCCTGAAAAAAAAGATTTGAGAAGGCAGTTTTGTCATTTTTAGTAATATGGATTTACTAAAATCAACAATTTACTGAAATAATGATATGGAAGTGGCAAATAAAATACACCCATTTCTCTTCCTTTTCATAAAAATGATCAATTGGTTTTGTAACATTTAGAAAATTAAGTAGATGTTTTTGTGATCAGTATACTTTTGGTTTCGTTCTGTTTTCTCTTTCTAAATGAAATCACTTTTTTAAAAGAAAAAAATTAAAATGCCACCTCATGATGGCCATTATGCTTTTTTAACATCAAAATTAAATGGACAATTGTAGAGGTTAACCCCCTTGACTTCTTAATCACTTTTAACATTGACTCCTTCTTCTTGAATAATCTTAAAATCTTAAAATTATTTTCTCTATCATCTCCCAAGATTCTGATAATTTTCTTTAATTCCTACTACACTGATATTCTGTTTAGTATCCTTCAGGTTTTATTTTTCCTCCTCCCTGTAAATATGGGATTTTCTTCTTATGATCCCAGTTAACTTTGTCCTGGAACATTTTAGTCAATCCTATAACTTCAACTACTGTCTGTTCAGCAATGAGCTTCAAATCTTTGTTTGCCTATCAGATCTCTCTCTTGAGCTACAGTCAATATGTCCATATACTTTATACATTATCCATCTCTAAATCAATAGATTCCCAGGTACACTCAGAATTTTTCCTATCTTATTTCTGAACCTAACCCTTCAACACACTGTAATATGGTCACCTTCTACCCAAAAGGCTGAGTCAGAACCTGGGCAGTCAACTTGAACATTTCTATCTTTTCCAACCCACATTCAAACTTTGACCCAGTCCTATTGATCCAACCTCTTTAAGTATCTCCCATACCAACCCTGCTCTCTCTGCTCTTACCACTACTATTTCAATTCAGGCATTTATCATTTTTACGTGAAGTACACAGTAAACTCCTAACAGATCCCCTAAGTTCATTCTGAAAATTATCTATCCACTAACCACACTGATCCTAAATCTTTTATTTTCAACACAGTGACTGCAAAGAAATCATATAACAATTTCATCTAAGAGTTGGGGGGGTATGGTAAAAGGAGGGTGACATCTTTAATTAAATAAATCATTCACCATAGAGTAACTGGGAAAATATTATCGACAAAATCATAATTGTTTTATAATGTTTATTTAGAATTGTCAAAATCTTTTAAAGGAGGCCATATTCTTTTTGTGAATATTGAACAAGAGTATGTGGTGTAAAGAAAGAAAGAGGAAAGGAAAAAGAAAAGCTAAGAAGCAATTCTGAATAAAATCCAGTGGGTTCACGTTATCCTTAGAATAAAGAGTCATTATGGCCCCGGTTTGTCTGCCACAGCATCTCATCAATGATTACTAAACAGAAATGCTATATAGAATGAAAAGTGAGAAACTGCTATATGAAATCTTAATGACTTTTCACATGCTTTGAACACACTTGAAATACCAATTATACCCCCCCATGAAGATACTGCAAACACACACACACACACACACACACACACCCTCTGATTCCTATTTTCTTTTCCTTCAAACAAAGAAACTCTTACAGTTGCCTTACAAAATCTCCTTTGCCAAAGTCAATTTTGAAGCTAAATAAAATGCCTCTAGCCTTTGTTTGCAATTTTATACGTTGTGTGAATACCTCTATTATATTACTTATCACAGTGTAAAGAAATGCATGGTTTGTGCATCTCTATTTCCCATGTACAATGAACTTCCTGGGGATAAAAATCAATTTTTTTTATCTTAGTAACCCCAACATCAAGCCTGACATGTGAATAAATGTTTTCTAAAAACTTGGACTTTTAAAAAAGTTTAGTAAATAAGAGGCAAAAACAAATTCCTTAATTCCTTACCTTAGACAAATAAGCTTAGATTTGTTCCTGATGGATATACAATTAAAAAATACCAAGAACTTTGAAGAATTACAATAATGATATATTGATGACCACTCTGAAAATCTGCTTTAAAATGTCTGTTTGTCTGCTTTCCTTATCTATCTTCTATTATGCTAAAGAACTGCACAGGGAGCTGAAGAAATGAAAACAGCCTTTATTTAATGCTCACATGCTTTGCACATACTGAAAACCATCCAGTCTGAAAACCAGTCTTTGCACATATAGTAATTGTGTGACAGATGGTCTCTGGCTTGTCACACAATTACTATATACACAGTATGGAACTAGAATCCAAAGTAAGCTAATAGATCGCAGCCAACTACACAATCAGGGAAAGACTCCCCATCAGGTCTTGTGATGAATGCTTCCTATCCTTGATCAGCTCCTGGGCACTGTGGGGCACTAGGATCCAACAGTCTGTCAATCAGGGCGCATGGTCCAGTCTTCAGTCTTTTGTCAACCCCTCCCTCTACAGCATTCTTAAAATTACTTCCTTGACTCCACTCAACTCATTACTTCTTCATTTACTTTTTATTTCACCTATTTGAAAGAAATTTATTTATATATTCTTTCAAAAAATATAGTCACCTTTGGCAAGCTCTATGCCTGGTGTGTGGGAGATTCAAATTGAGAACAAGTGATATCCTTGTCCCTATGAATTTTTTATCTTTTGGGGGTGGGATAAGCATTTTTCAAAAACTCACTTAAATCTGCACAATGCTGTTGTGGCTGAGTCAGAGAAAGAGGCTGGCAGGATCAGGAGGGCGGCACAGGAGCTGTTAAGGCAGGGGCATCAGCAGAGCAGCTGGGCCCAGGCCTTGAGTCTGCCAGTGTCCTGTGGATGCGAATCACTGCCGCACAAACACCAAAGGCAGAGCAATTGATGGGCCAGTCAGGCATGAGCGCTCAGGATGAGGCCTCTGCAGGGCGCTCCTGGCCTGTCAGCTTCTGCTGCACTGCTGCTGCTGCTGCCCAGGGCCCAGGCAGAGGAGCATCAACACATGTTCCCAGCAGAGGCTCCATATGGTAGTCTTTTAGGCCACTTCTGACCTTAAAGTCTCCAGTTTCCCAGTGGAAGGCCTGGCCCCAAAACAATCTCTTGCATTTGGTCTAAAGTTGATCGGTGGTTTAATTGCATTTTCACATTCAAGATTGGATGTTAAGAATTCTAGGAGTGGCTTTCACTTAGGACTGGATGGTTTTCAGAATGGTGAACTGGAGCAAGGCAGGAAAGTCAGTTTCAAGATACAGAAGAAGTTGTCTTATGGATGAAAACTGCTGGACCCTTCCAAAATTGCCTCGAAACATATAAGTACTTTTCACTTCTAATCTGTGTGGGGTCAAAAAAAGTAACAGTCATTACCATGAAGCTCTAGGAGAAACATTTCAAGGAGTTGAAATGGAATTTAGTGGTCTAGATATTAAATTTAAAGATGATGTGATGCCAGCCAGTTACTGTGAAATTGATTTTGATAAAGAAAAGAGATGCCTTTGTTTATGCTATCAAAATTCACTACTGGTACCAGATGCACATAGTTGATTTAGCAATATGGGGTATTATTGGTGAAGCAGATGAAAATGTACAAGTTTGTTATCTTTGGACCTACAAAAAGCTTGAAATAGATTTTAATGGAAATTTAATTGTTGGAGGAAATGTGAAACTGTTCCCAATACCAAAATACAGATGTCATATTTGGTAAAATGGAAAAATTCAGATGTAAAATTTGAAGAACGATTGCACAAATATCTTGTGATCCATCCTTTTTTCAACAGGGGATTCATTGGTTTTTAATTTTCAACTCCTTCAGGATGGTGATCTTCTTGATAGGCTTAGTTTCAATGATTTTAATGAGAACTTAAGGAAAGATTATGTCTGGTTCAGTAATGAAGAAATGGCTGACATGGATAGACTTAGGAGATGGATATGGATAGAAACAGGTGCATGGAGATGTATTTAGATCATCAAGACACCAGCTAATATTTTCCTCTCTACTTGGTTCTGGATTTCAGATATTTCCTGTGTTTCTCATTGTTATTATTATTGCAATGATAGAAGATTTATATATTTTTCTATGCTGCTACATCACCAATGAATGATTATTTTGGAAGAAGTCTGTATGCTAGACAAGGAGAAAGGAGATGGGTAAAACAGATGTTCACTGGGGCATTCCTTATCCCAGCTTCAGTGTGCTGCAGGCCTTCTTCAATTTTATATTTATTTATTACCATGCTTCAAGAGCCATTCCTTTTGGAACAAAAATCTAAATCTTATTGGTATAATACTTGGCTGAAATTTGTTAGGTCAGCCCAACTTCCTTTGTTGTGCCAATGCTGTGCCTTGTCCTATACTGGAGAAAAAATATTTTATGTAGCCTGCAGTTATTGTTTGCCTGGGAAGTATTTTACCTTTTGGCTCTATCTTTATTGAAATGTATTTCATTTTCACATCTATTATGTCTATGACTTCATAATGCTGGTTCTGGCCATCCTTTGCATTGTTACCATCTATGTGATATTGTGTGCACATACTTCTTGCTAAATGGGATTATAGGTGGCAGTGGACAAGTTTTCTCTCTGCTGAATCAACTTCAATCCCTGTTTACACGTATTCGTTTTACTAATATTTTTTTTTGAAACAAAGATGTATGGCTTACTTCAAACATCATTTTACTTTGGATATATGGTGGTATTTAGCACAGCCTTGGGGTAATGTGTGGAGCACTTGTTTACATGGGAACAAGGGCCTTTGTCAAAAAAATCTATACTAATGTGTAAATTGACTAGAGACACAAGAAAACCTGGAAATTTGGATCAATTTCTCTTTTATATGGGTAGAAGTCAGTGCTGTTTTCATCTAAACCCTGAAAGGAACTGAGAAAGGGAAATGGCCTTCCTGATAATAGGTGGCTCGTCCATGATCTCCACAAGTCAACAAAAGCACTCCTAATAGAACAAAAACCTCAGGCAGGACCACATGGTGGTCATATCAAAAACTGACTCTGAGGCAACAGAAATTACGGAGCCAACCTTTTTCTTACCAGGCATTACCTACCCCAGGTTTGCCCAGAACAAGGGGAAATGGCCATTTAGCGAGCAACCTCTTTACCAACATGGACTGTGACTCTCCAGTAATCTTCCCACCCCTGAGACAAAAGTACAAAAGTGATTGAAGATGCTCAATCACCAAGCTGCCTCACTTCTTGCCCCTGTCCTGACTCACATCGTGGAGTCATTGAATAAAAGACAGAATCTTCTAAGGGTCACTGCTCCATGTTTCTTTCTGAAATGCTTCTGTGTGGCTGTGGAGCCACCAGAAATCTAGGTAAACTGACTCTGACCACAGGTGACAGCCTGGTGAGCTTCAATTGGTGGACATTAGCATCATGATCTTGTTTTTAATGTTATTTGCCTCAGGTCCCAATATCTACTTTAAAATTCAGAACTTTTTTCAGCATCACAGATTACTCTGAACAGGTCTCTACATCCAGCTGCCATTTTGCAAGAGATATGGAAGAAAGAGAAAGAAAGATGTGTGCAATATTCTAAATATGAATTAGCAAAATCCAGATGTGAGGACGTCCATGGATCCCAGGGCCTGCCACTATAACAAAGAGACCAAGGAAAAGACACACAGGGCGGAGAACCTGCAAACCAAGAACTGCACAAAGACATACCAAGTGGTGTATGGGGTGTCTGTCTTAGCCCTTGAGCTTGTGTGCCCTGGTGCTGGTTACTTCCGGAGGAAGGAGGGACTAGGTCTAGGATGCAGCCATGTGGGATGCTGACAAGGTGCTGTTGTTGACTTGGTTCTAGGGTGTTCCACATAATTTTTCACTAAGTTACACTTTTTTTCTCTGTGGTCCCCTCCCCTGCTTTGTACTTTCATTGCCTTCCATTACTGTGACAAATATATGAGGTAATCAGCTTTAAAAGACACAGGTATGTTCTGGCTGACTTTTGCAGGCTTCACTCCGTGGTTGGTTGCCCTGTTGTTCTTGGACCTGGGGTGAAACCACATATCTACCTGGCAGTGCATGCTGGCAAGTGACTCACTTAATGGTGGCTGGGAAGCAGAGAGTGGGAAATTAAGAGACCAGGATTCCTCAGTCCCATGAAAGGAGGCCCTTAACAGGAAGCTCCCCACTAGCCTCCCCCTTAAAGATCCCACTTCCTCCCAATAGCACCTGTGGCTGTGATCAAAGCTTTCTCACCTGGGCCTGTAGGGATCATTCCAGATTCAAACTTTAGTAGTGGCAGTGCTTCATTTAAAAAGGAAAGGATTGGAAGTATACCCTCCACTGGTCTTTTCCTACAGATAGAAATCTAGAGGTGGAGAAGCCAAGAGCCCACTGGGGTCATCCCAGGCACCAGGAGAGGCCACAGCTTGACCAGGGAGGCCAGAGCAATGGAGGCATAGAGTGGAGGCCAGGTTCTGGATGCACTGGAAGTAAGAACCAGCACAGCTGCTGACTACTGAATGGAGCATAAAAAAAGATAAGATGGCAGCGGGGTGGAGCTCAGGGGCACAGTACTTGCCTGGCATATGTGAGGCCCTGGATTCTATCCCTTGCAGAACAAGAGAATTTTTTTTGAAGAAATAAATAGGAGACACAAGGTCAGGCCTCTGTTTCTCCTTCCTTTGTTGCACAACCAGACAATACAAAACTCTTTCAGCCTAGGATGTTATTGGTCACCACTGGGGAAAAACAGCAAAATGCAGGGAGATGTCAGAGAAATCTGCTTTGCAGCAATAACAGCCCCAGTTCCCCTGGCCTTCATTCTTGTCCCTGACAGGGGACTGTAACTTTGTTTCTGTTATCCCATTAGCTGAGGATGCCTGGCCAGGGCCCAGCAGGCAGCATTTACCTGGTCCAGGGAAACTGTCAGTCTAGACCCCAGAAGAGTCCTGGTTCCCCTGTGTCACCAGATCACCCACTGGGAAGGTGCTCTTGGAAGGAAGGCTGTCTGAAGCTTCAGTTGTTACAGGGTGGGGACTGGGGAGTCTGTAGCCACCTGCCCTGGGAGTGAGGGAACTGATCCCAGTGACAAATGCAGATGCCTCCTCCCCCAACTCACATGGTTAGTTGATTGGTGAGACCAGAAATCTGCTGCTTTGGGAAAAGGGGGAAAGTGAAAAAGTTTGCTTTAAGAAACTGCTGATTCCCAGTTATCTTATTTGTTAAGAAAAGGGGATTTACTTTTCCATGTACTTCTGCATTTAAATCTACATTCAGAGCCAAAGAAAAGAGTAGCTCAGATAGGGATATACACCTTGCCTTGACCTTTATCCCAAAAGACTTGCCCCTGAGGTAGAAAATCTCCTGTTAAAGTTAATTTTGCATGAGTCAATGAAGACTAATCCAATAATATTTCTGAAGCATCCTTAGCATCAATATGTAGCCTGTGCTTCATGACGCTTTCCTTACACAATCTCTCTTACTTGCAGGTCACCTGGCAGAATTCCTTATCTTTATTCACCAGATCCACATTTTAGAGTTGTAGTTAGTTTTGCATTCACTCACACAACCATTTATACTGTAACCACTATTTATTTGCCAACCACTGTTTCACAGTAGCTTATGATACATCAATAAACAAGAAAAATAGTCACCTGCCTTGTGGGTGCCATTCTGATGAAGAGAAGCAGACAACAAATACAATAAATAATCCAGTAATTCAGTAAAAGTAGATCTATGGGGGTGCAGAGTATCACAAGGGATCTGATGCAGGGGAAGGGACTTACTGTATCATCTTAACATCTTATCATAGGAACACAATCTCCAGAACCTGTCTTATATGTCTGCTGAAGAGCAACCTTCACTTTAATTTCATTTAACAGTGTGCCAAAATATATTAGATGAGAATACCAAAAGCCTAGAGAAAATACAGAAGTATTACTGAGCCTATGGAAAATGAAATGAGAGTGCCTAGGATTCTCAGAAGTTATTTATTAATAAATAACTTTTTAATCATGTTTTGTTTACAAAACTTCAGAGAATATGGAAAATATTTTAAATTTGTCGCTGATATATAAAATGTAAAAATTCTATGTATTTATAGAGTACCATGTGATGATTTGATACACCAAATAAGGTACAATGTTTATATCAGGTTAGACACCCACCTCCTTAAACATTTCCCCTTTTTATATGGTGAAAACATGTGGGATCTTTTCTTCCACCTTGTTGAAATATACCATATCTAAATGTTATCAATACTCACCACTTTACTGTGCAATAGCATTCCAGAAAATGTATGCTATTGGTTTTCATTTATTTATTTATTTGCCAATGAGCCTTAATTTTATTTATTTATTTAAATGTGGTTCTGAGTTTATCAATTAAGTCTAAATCCTCAGAGAACTGAGAAGAGTTCTCTTATTTTGACTTTCCAAAAGTATAAGTATGTTAATATATACCTATATTTGTTTCAAAAATATGGAAATGCGTATCTCCTTAACAGATATTAAATTCAGCACAATGGCCTATGGTCAGAGAAATGAAGGAGGTTCTCATTCTCTATTTTGTTTGTATGTTGACATTGAGGACTTTACATGTGTAAACTTAAAATCTGATTAAAATGAGAGATATGCAGTGATATTTTATAAACTAACCAGTGCACACTATGATAGTTAACACCCAGTAAGCTAAATAGTAAGTACTAGTTTTCCCCTCCAAACTCATGAAAGAGTAGAGTTTGAAACCTAGTTTGAATATCCAACTAATTACCTGGGGATTGCCATTAGGAAAAATTCAGACTTCCTTCCCTCTATCAATGTCAAGAAGAAAGCACTTTTTCCTGATTCTACCCACCAGGTATTGGTCTAATGCATCTTCCATGGCATCTCACACAATGGTCCAACCCAACCCCAGCCAGGCTCTCCACCATCCCCAAGTCTTCACCTGTGGTGTCCTCATGCAGGCCAATGTCAAAAGCCAGCTTATCAGTTAGAGACCACCAGATGCAGAGGCAGCACAGATACTAAATCACAGAACCAGAAGTGATTGCTCAATATTTACAGTCATGGTGGAGTCCTGTTCTGACAACTGATTTGATATGTGTCTCTCTCTCTGCTGCTTAGCCTTTTTCTAAAAATCTGGGACCCTCTGAACAAAGCCCAGGTCTTTATTGGCTGAGGCAGAACAGCCTTAGCATAGCATTCATTAGGAGCAATATTTAAAGGAAATGTGTAATTTTTCCCTCATAAAAGACTAAGGAAATGTGCTGTGTCGCAACAAGACAAATAACTGAATATGTGTTTCTACATCTCTCACTTCATGTGATATATTCATGATCCCCAGCTAGAGCACAGTGTGATCTGACAGTGACAACCGGATCCCAAGCAGAAATTGAAAAACTATTCAATTTTATGTTCTACTTCTGTTTTCCCTTCATTTTTTTAACTCTCCGAAATCCATCCAGAATTACTTGGTTTTAGTGTGCAGGATGTTGTTTTACTAAAATGAAGTTTGATTGTGCATGTGTTTCCCTAGGAGGAATTGGTTTCTCTCCAGACTATCATTGCCTCCAACCCCTAGGTTTTCCTAACCATATGGTCATGAAGTTTTGGGTCATTTTTCAGACCAACTCTCAGCACCTTGCTAAGTGCTATAAGGAAGAGGACACAAAATGAATCTGGTATGAGCTTGCAGTACACCACCATCTGCAAAAAGCACACTCACAGCCAGTAATAACAGGACCATGAAGAGGACACACTGTTCTGGGGATTAGGAAAGGCCAGGCCCCTCTCCAAGAGCTCTGAACAATTAAGGCAAAGTCTAGAACATTCCCATCATGGAACAGGGCCTTCCAGCTAAATGGCAGCCAGTGAGTATGTGAAGGCAGGAGATGAACTGATTGGGGGGAAGTCAGCACCATAGGGATATGTCATCTATGTGAGCTGGAGACTCGGAATTTGCCACCGACTATGAAGCACTGGCTCTCATGGTTATAGGAGAAGCTTCAAGGGTCTCCAAGCCTGTACTGAGTAAGCACAGAACTGTGTGTCTGACCTGGAGACAGGCAACTCACAGGGATCCCTGAAATTCACAGGTTTCAGATATAAACTGTGTTAAATGTCTGTTTTTCTCATGTGGGGGCAGGCCCCAAATTCCTTAATAAGACACCTAAAGCACAAGAATCAAAAAATGGGATGAATTCAACCTAAAAAGTTTTTTTTCTCAGCAAGAGAAATAATATGTGAGGAGAATAGGGAGCCTACATCCTGGAAACAAATTTTTACCCCTCACATCAGATAGAGCTCTAATCTCTAGAGTATAGGAAGAACTCAAACATTTAAAACAACAACAAAAATTAAATTAACCAATCAACAAATGGGCCAAGGACCTGAAAAGATACTTCTGAGAAGAGGATATACAATCAATCAACAAATACATGAAAAATGCTCACCATCTCTAGCAAATAGAAAAATGCAAATCAAAACTACTCTAAGATACCATCTCATTTCAATAAGAATAACAGCCATTATGAAGTCAAGCAACAATAAGTGCTGGGGAGGATGTGGGAAAAAAGGTACACTCATGCATTGCTGGTGGAACTGCAAATTGGTGCAGCCAATTTGGAAAGCAGTATGGAGATTCCTTGGAAATCTGGGAATGGAAACACCATTTGACCAAGCTATTCCCCTTCTCGGACTATAGCCAAAAGACCTAAAAAGAGAATACTACAGGGACACAGCCACAATGTTTATAGCAGCACAATTCACAGTAGCTAGACTGTGGAACCAAACTAGATGCCCTTCAATAGATGAATGGATAAAAAAATGTGGCATTTATACACAATGGAATATTACTCAGCACTAAAAATAACAATATCATGGCATTTACAGGGAAATAGTTGACATTAGAGCAGATTATGCTAAGTGAAGTTAGCCAATCCCTAAAAAACAAATGCCGAATGTCTTCTCTGATATAAGGGATGTGACTCAAAATGGGATAGGGAGGAAGAGCATTGAGAAGAAGGTTACCACTAAATAGGAAAGAGAGGTGGAAGGGAAAAAGAGGGAGAAGGGGAATTGCACGGAAGATGGAAGGAGACCCTCATCATTATACAGAATACATGTATGATGTTGCGAGGAGAAAAAAAAAAGGAAGTATATCACATTAGATGGGGTAGAGAGATTTCAGGGGAGGGGGGAAGGGGGGATAGGAAGGGCAGCAGAATAAAATAGACATTATTGCTGTATGTATATATAGGTGAGTGTATGACCAATGTGAGTCTGCAACCTGTACAATCAGAAAAATGAGAAATTATACCCCATTTGATTCAAATGTACGAATTGTCCAGAGAATTGTACTGTCATGTGTAACTAATAAAACAATGTCTGTTTTTATTACAGAAAAAGTAACAACTTTATATTGCTCTGACTTCCCAGACAAAAACAAGGTGGTGCCTGATGAAATCGTCTGTGAATTTCCTCAACAATATTACAGTCCTCAGCACTGCAGTTATTAACAGACATACCGTCTTCTAAGTTTCACAGTAACATTGAGGTAGATATAGATGCTATGATTATCCTACAAACTTCATTGAGTGCCATGGCAAGGACTTGGCCTATTCACTCTGTACTCCACACCTAGTGTAGTGCCTAGCACACAGACGTTGATCAAGCAAAGTGGTTAAAGGACCCAAAGAAATTTTCAGACACATTTAAGTTTAAAAAAACCAGAAAAGTATCCCAGGTTGTGTGGTGGCAAAAGTGTGCCTGAATCTAGAAGTCAGCACCAACATGCAGAGTAGACTCAACTCTAAGACACCATTAACACCGAAATGCAACAAGTAACCTCAGCTTAGCCACCACCCAGTGTGCAGGAGATAGTAGCTGGCTCAACAGACACCAGTGACCAGATAGCTGTCAGGTCCATAGTGAACTGGGATTCTTTTTCAGTTTTAACTAATTTGTGCTTGGGGATAAATTTTAATGGAATTCATATTAAAATCCCAAAGACAATTCTTCACAGAACTAGAAAAAGCAACCATGAAATTCATGTGGAAAAATAAGATTCAGAATAGCCAAAGCAATACTTAGCAAGAAGAGTGAAGTAAGACACACCATAATAGTATAGCTTAAACTGTACTACAGAGCCACGGTAACAAAAAACAGCATTGCATTGGCACCAAAACAACAGAGAGACCAATGAACGGTACAGAACAGAAGACACAGAGACAAACTCACAAAATACCGTTATATCATACTAGACAAAGGCACCAAAAACATACATTAAATTTAAAAAGTCTATTCAACAAGTGGTGCAGGGAAAATTGTAAAGCCACATAAAACAAAACAGAAAGTAAAGCCCTCTCTCTCACTCTTGACAAAACTCAATTGAAAATGAATCAAAATTTAGGCACTAGAACAGACTACCTGTGCCTAATAGAAGGAAAGGTAGGCCCACATCTTGACTATGACAGCCTAAGACCTGACTTCCTTAAGGAGACTCCTATATTCCAAGAAGTAAATTCAATAATTAATAAACAGGATAGATTCAAACTAAAAAGTATATTCTCAGCAAAGGACACAATCAATAATGTGAAAAGAGAGCCTACAGAATGGGAGAATCTTCCCCACATGCACCTCAGAGCATTAATCCCTAGGATATATGCAGAACTCACAAAACTTAACACCAAAAAAAACGCCAGGGTTGTGGCTCAGTGGTAGAGCACTTGCCTAGTATGTGTGAGGAACCGGGTTTAATTCTCAGTACCGCATATAAACAAAATAAACAGTCCATTAACAACTTAAAAAAATCTTTAAAACGGATTTTATAATTTAAACAACCAATAAGTGAAAATTAATAAAATCATATTTAATAACACTCAAATCAACATCAAATGAATGGAAAGTAAAAGGGCTTTTAAGAGTGGGTATACTCTCTCCCACTTTTCTGCCAAATGATGACTCAACTATTGGGACAGACTTTTTCTGGCTTCTTACCTCCAGAACTGTGGGAAATAATTTTCTATTCTTTATAAATCTCATAATTTTCACTATTGGAAATTAAAATTAACAAATTTCAATATTTAGACTAATTATCTAAAATATAACAATACCTTTGAAACCGGAGTTCGAAGACGAAGCTCCATGGCTTCTGCTGGCAGGTAGGCGCTGCCCGCGAGGGGCAGGGAGGCCTCGGCAGCAGAGAGAAGTCCTAGCTCTTCATGGCGGGCCATTCCACACAGGGCTGCAGCAGACCCCAGCAGATCCTCAACCATTTCTTCTTCTTTCGGCAGTCTCTACAAAGTCGAGGAACCATCTCCGGGAAACAAAGCAGGCTGGAACTTCCTCGGGACTCCGGAGAGGCTCCGGAGAGGCGAGGCGAGGCTCCGGAGAGGCGAGGCGAGGCTCCGGAGAGGCGAGGCGAGGCTCCGGAGAGGCGAGGCGAGGCTCCGGAGAGGCGAGGCGAGGCTCCGGAGAGGCGAGGCGAGGCTCCGGAGAGGCGAGGCGAGGCTCCGGCCAGGCTCCGGCCAGGCTCCGGCCAGGCGAGGCTCCGGCCAGGCGAGGCTCCGGCCAGGCGAGGCTCCGGCCAGGCGAGGCTCCGGCCAGGCGAGGCTCCGGCCAGGCGAGGCTCCGGCCAGGCGAGGCTCCGGCCAGGCGAGGCGAGGCGAGGCTCCGGCCAGGCGAGGCGAGGCGAGGCTCCGGCCAGGCGAGGCGAGGCGAGGCGAGGCGAGGCGAGGCGAGGCGAGGCGAGGCGAGGCGAGGCGAGGCGAGGCGAGGCGAGGCGAGGCGAGGCGAGGCGAGGCGAGGCGAGGCGAGGCGAGGCGAGGCTCCGGCCAGGCGAGGCGAGGCGAGGCTCCGGCCAGGCGAGGCGAGGCGAGGCTCCGGCCAGGCGAGGCGAGGCGAGGCTCCGGCCAGGGGAGGCTCCGGCGAGGCTCCGGCGAGGCGAGGCTCCGGCGAGGCGAGGCTCCGGCGAGGCGAGGCTCCGGCGAGGCGAGGCTCCGGCGAGGCGAGGCTCCGGCGAGGCGAGGCTCCGGCGAGGCGAGGCTCCGGCGAGGCGAGGCTCCGGCGAGGCGAGGCTCCGGCGAGGCTCCGGCGAGGCAATCTGGATGGACTGGCAGCTTCTCTTCGCAGAACAGCCTCCAAGGGGTTTATATAGCACTTGGTCCAATGCTATTGGTCCAAACTTATGCTAATTAGGACTTGAAGGAAGTACCACTGCTATTGGTCCAAACTTATGCTAATTAGGACTTGAAAAAAGTACCAATGCTATTGGTCCAAAGTTATGCTGATTGGGTCGGACACATACTAATGCCATTGGTCAGTCTCTTTTTAATATTCATAGTAGATTCATTCATAGAATCAGCCCCAAATTCCCACGCTGACAATGAATGAATGGCCTGGGAAGCGATCAATGGCAAAGCCGCAAAGTGCTTGCCTCTCATTCCCAAAGCCTTGGGTTGGATCCCTGTTCCAAAAAGAAAAATGAAAAACAAATTACAGATAAATCAACATCAGCAAAAAGGAAATAAACAAACTATCAATACATAAATCTTATTCAAAAACATACCTGCTCTAAATTCTGCAGATCTCTGTCAAGTGTCGCCTTACCCTTTACCTCTTCAAAGCAATTTTTCCCAAAACTTGAGAGTCATGGACCATGTCTTAGTTATCTCTCTTTCGCACCTATGCCAGAGGTGATGTGGATGTGTGGGATGTAATCCTGCTGAGGATCAAGGTCTGATTTGGGGCCAGCTTGGGAAGCATTGCTGGTGATATCAAATAATAGCTATTTATTAAAATTCAAATTCATGCATGAAAAAAATGATATAGAACAAAAATATGGTATGATTAAAGGTCAACAAGAAGCAAATAGGGCTGAGGTTGTGACTCAGTGATAGAACCTTTGTCTCCCACGTGTGAGGCACTGGGTTTGACTCTCAGTACCTTCTATGAACAAATGAATAAAATAAAGGTCCAGAGATACCCACCGGAGCTCAGGCCCTTTCCAGATGCACTGGAGCTGCAGTGGGATGCTCAGGCCCAGCCCAGAATGCTTCTACTCACCTGCAGACACCAACCAGAGCTCATGTACAGTCCAGATCTGCCCCCGCTGACCTGGGCAGGAGGCCAGACACAGGGTAGGCCAGTGTCCATCCCTCAACTGGGAGACCTGCACCGAGCTCAAGTCTGGCCCAGGACCACGTCCCCACACTGGCAGACACCTGTTGGAATTCAGGCTCTGCCCAGATCAGCCTCACAAACCTGTATGGAGCCCAGGAAAGGGTAGGTCCAGGTCCATCCCAACACTGGCTGACCCTCCCCAGAGCTGAGCCTTGGGCCGTGGTGACTGCCTCTGCCCACCAGCAGACCACTGCAGGAGCTCAGATCCAGTCCAGAGTCACCATGAGGACCTGTGAGGACAAAACCAGTGTCCAGGGTTGCCCTGTCCTTCCAGTCATCAAGAGGCTTGCATTGGAATTCAGGCTCTGCCCAGGACCTACTCTGCCCACTGACAGACAGCTGCAGAACTTCAGCCCCAACCAAGATCAGCCTCACTGACAGGCACGGGAGCATAGTCCAAGGTAGACCTGGTACCAGCTGAAATAAGCAGGCCCCAAGAAGAGCTCAGGCCAGACACGGGACCACCTCCGATCAACAAGTGGAGCTCAAATTCGGCCAAGATTGGCCCGGCTGACCTGCTTGAAGGCAGAGGCAAAGATAGGCCCAATGTCATCTCGCCACAGGCAAAACCCCACCAGACCTCCAGCTCTACCCAGATCCAACTCCATGATATGGCAGGAGATGAAGTCCTAGCCCAGGGTAGCCCAAGGCAATCCAGTAACCATGAGACTAGCAGTCTCTGCCCAAAGGCCTACCCTACCAAAAGTCATTTTGGCAGCCACCCAGATCAGCCTTGCTGACAGGTGCAGGAACTTGGCCCAAGGTAGGCCTGGATCCAACTGCCACAAGCAGGCTCTGAGCAGAGATCAGGCCAGAAACAAGACAGTCTCTGCCCAAAGGCCCACCTCTGCCAGAGCTCATCTGTGCCCCAATCCACCTTGCTGATCCACTGAGAAGTCCTGACAGGGTAGATCCTGTTCCCTCCTGCCTGCCAAGGTCTCGGCTTGGCACCAGAATCACGAGCCACCACACACCTTTGTAGGTTCAAACAGCGATTCTTTATTCCCGATCTCACACTGCCTCCACACAGGTACAGGGGCAATCCCCATCTCCCGCACAATTCAAGTCCTAAATACTTTCTCTCCAGGAGAACTCAGCGGGAACTCAGGCAGCAGGCACGCCCTACCCTCAGCAGGAATAATCTTCAACCTCCAACTTCCCTAAAACTCCTATTGTCACGCCCTAAACCCAAGGACGGGGATACTTCCTGCAAAATACACCCTAATCTTGGATCCACCCTGGTGATTGAGCAGGGTCACCTTTCTCAAACACACAAGCAAGGTCGCAGCAAATTTCCAAGGCAAGTCCATTTAACATGGGGTACGCTGGCAAGGATTTTGATGCGTCATTCCTACTTGGTAATGGCCCTCAGCACCTGCCAACAGCTGACACCCTGCTGTATCTTAGCATTCAACCAGTTAACCCTTGCAGATGTGCACAGGAGCCCTGGCACAGGGTAACACTGGGAACACATGGCCATCACCAGACCTCCACCTCTGCTCAGGCTTGGTCCAGGACCGACTCTGCCCACAGGCAAGACACTCTCCAGAGCTCATTCCCAGCCCAGGTCTAGCTGGAGCATCTGCACCAGAGCCAGGGAAAGGTTAGGAATGTTCCATTCCTCTACTGTCTGAGCCCTGCTGGAGCTCAGGCTTGGCCCAAGACCACCACTACCCTCATGCAGTCCCCTGCTGCTCATAAATAGCCCATATTTTCCTTTCTGACCTGCACAAGAGCCCAGGCAAGGGGAGGCTGAGCTCCATCCTGACAGCTGCAGACCCCCACCAAGCTCCAGCTCTGGCCAGATCCAACTCGACAATATGGTAGGAGACAGAGGTAGAGCCTAGGGTAGCCCAAGTCCATCAAGTCACCTTCAGACTGGTACCTGAGCTCAGGCTCCTCCCAGAAATGACTGTCCACTGTCAGACAGTCACCAAAGTTCAGCCCCAGTCCAGATCTCCCTCTGACAGGCAAGCAAGCCTGCCCCAAGTTAGGCCTTAAACCAACTGCCACAAGCAGGCCCCAAGCAGCCCTAAGGCCAGACACAGGACCGTCTCTGCCCACAGGCAGAGCTCAAACATGGCCAAGATTGGCCTTGCTGACCTGCGCAGGATCCTGTGCAAGGGAGGCCCAGTTCCATCCTGCCACTTGCAGAATCCCACCAGAGCTCCAGCTCTAACCAGATCCAACTCAGTGTCCTGGCAGGACACAAAGCCAGAGCCCAGGGTAGCCCAAGTCGATCCAGTCATCATGAGACTGGCACCAAAGCTCAGGCTCTGCTCATGAATGACTCTACCCACTGACAATCAATCACCCAAGTTCAACCCCACCCAGATCAGCAGTGCTGACAGGTGTGGGAGCCTGGTCCAAGGTAGGCCTGGGATCAACTGCCACAAGTAGGCCCCTGGTAGAGCTCAGGCCACAAGCTCTATAGCCTCACCCCAAAGGCAGACACTTTCTGGACTCTGGTTCTTCTCCGATCAGCCTAGTCCACCTACTTGGGAGCCTACACATGGATAGACATAGTGCCATCCCACCAGTGTCTGATCCCCGCTGGAGCTTAGACTCGGCCCAATACCACCTCTATCTATGGTCAGATGCACACCAGACTCAGGCCCGGGCCAGGACTGCCTCTGCTCACTTGCTAACTCCTGCTGGAGCTTGGGCTCAGCGCACACTATCCTAGTACACCTGTGGGAGTCCAATAGTAGGCCTGAGTTCATTTCTCCACTGCTAGATAGCAGGTGGAGCTTAGGCTTGGCTCAGGATTGCCTCTCCAACATGCACGGGAACCTTGGCAAGTGTAGGACTGGTTCCATCCCACCACCTGCACACCTCACCTGGACCTCAAGCTCTGCCCAGGAGCCAGGCCTCAGGGAAAGCCCTGGTTCTACCTGCCACCACCTGACATCTGTGGTTCTTAGGCTCAGCCCAGGACTTCCTCCACTCATTGCCACACATCTTTGGGAGCTCAGGATCACCCCAGATCTGTGAGGACGACCTGCAGTGGAAGCCTGGGCACAGAATGGCCACAGGTCCATTCCCCCACCAGCCAACCATTGCAGGAGCTTATGCCTAGATCTGATCTGCCTGGCCAAACTCTCCTGAGCTCATGCTCAGGGTAAGCCTAGGACCATCCCACCACTGGATGACGTCTTCTGGAGCTCAGGCTCTGTCTAGATCAGCCTATTGCAACTGCATGGGTGTCCTTACCTAGGGTAGGCCTGAGTCCAGCAGACCCTCACCAGATTTGAGGCTCATCCCAGGACTATCTCAGTCCACTGGCAGACACTTCCAGAACTCAGGCAGGGCCCAGGACTGTATGCACCCATCAGCAGACTCCCAATGGAGCTCAGGTAAGGCCAGATCCTCCTCATGGATCTGCATGGCTGCCAGGATCCTAATTAGGTATGGATCAATCCCACTAGGGGAAACCCCCCAGGAGCTGATGAATAAATAAATAGCCAAAACAATAAATAAATAAAGGAAGGAAGGAAAAAGAAAGAAAACTAGTTCATTCATATTCTTGATTTTATTCACATTTACTTTCAGTAGGACATCATGGATTGACTCTATTCTTCAATGCAAGAGACTTACTTATATTACCTAAGCCTGATTTGGGTGACCCAAATGTTATCCATGTAAAAATTAAACATCATTGTAAAATATTGAAGATTTCTTCCCTGACTTTCACCAATATCAATCATATTCACCAGAATACCCCATCTGAAAAATTTGATTTCACATCTGAAATTTGGAAATAGAACCAGAATTCCCAAGCTGGCAAAGGGCTCTCTACATGAGGCAAAATTGTTCCCAGTTGGTAGAAAACAGTACTTTGATGATGTTCCTTTGGGTTTCTGAACAGCTCACTAGAGGTTAATCATATACGGAGCTCGTAAAATTCAAGAAAAAGAAACAAACACCTTAATAAAAATGCGAAAAGACAAATGTAGGCTGTTTATAAAATATCACATACCATACACTTGAGATGGCATTTCATGTCAATATAGTAATCCAAAGAATATATAAAGTACATTTGTGTGTGTGCATATCACATAAAAAGAATAAAGAAAATGAGAAAACCTAATGTTGACAGTGTTGGAAAATGGAATTGTCATGCTCTGATAATTGCAATGAAAAATTGTCATAACCCTTCTGCAGAGAAGTTTAAAATATATATCAAAATTTGAAGTGCACACTTTCCTTTAACCCAAGAATTCCAACTCAAATAACTTATGTATAGTTATTATGGCAAATTTTTAAATTTTACCATGAAATTGATCATTGTAATCAAGGTCCCCATTGGCTAGGGATCAGACCTCAGGTCCCTGGGGAAAGTCATTGGGCACCATTGCATTGCTCACACCCATGCCTTTCCTGGGGGTTGCTTACAATCATAAACAGCCCTCCTTCCAGAGATGTCTCTCTCAGCTCTTGGGCCATAGTTTCACTGGATTGGTAACATTTTTCCCATTAAACTCTAGGACATTCTTATATATTTTGGAAATTCAGACTCAAGTGTTTCCTCACATCTACAGGTTGTCTCCTGCACTGATTTTTGTCCCCTTCTGTATTATGGGCAGATGTTGTCCATTATCTATTCTTGCTTTTGTTGTCTGTGCTATAGATGTTGTATCAAGAAAGATAGAAAGAAAGAAAGAGAGAGAGAGAGAGAGAGAGAGAGAGAGAGAGAGAGAGAGAGAGAGAAAGGATGGAAGGAAGGAAGGAAGGAAGTAAAAAAGAAAAAAGAAAGAAATCATTGCCAAGACTAATGAGAATGACTGGACAATGAAGGGTTTTTTTCTCCTGTTTTTTTCTAGGAAATTTGTAGCCATAGGTCTCACACAGGTACGCCTTGCCGACCTGCACAGGAGATGGTGCCCAGGGTAACACAGGGTCCATTCCTCCACCAACTGATCCCTGCTGGATCTAAGGTTCTGCCTAGATCTACATTGCCAACATGCCCAAGAGCCAGGGGACAGGGTAGCCCGGGTCCATAAAACCTCTGTGAGACCTCCACCAGAGCTCAGGTTTGGTCTGGACAACCTGCACCCACCAGCCAACCATGCTGGAGCTCAGGAATGCCTTCGCCCACTGGAACTCTCTCCAGAACTCAGGCATGGCCCAGGATCTCCTCTGGCCACAGACAGACACCAGCTGGGGCTCAGTACTGGCCCACATCAGCTTCTATGACCTGAACGGGAGCAGGAGCACAGGGTAAGACCTGGTCTTTCACACTACCTGCAGACCCCAGCAGGAGCTCAGTCTCTGCCCAGATTGACCATGCAGATTTGCAAGGGAGCCTCAGCACAGGTTAGGCCCAAGTTCAGCATCAATTTCTATCTCTATTCATGCAAACCTACCCATCATTAAGACCCATCACAAATTGTTCCTTCTTTATCAAATCTTTTCTTACTTACTGATTAAATTTTGATGTCTCGTTTCAATAAATATACACCAAACTTTACTTATAGTTTTAATCAGTATTCTTTATTTATAATTATATAAAGCAATGTCAATATGACTGGGTTTGATTTTATAGGTTCCCATCAGGTTGTAAGATTCTCAAAGGAGTGTCTCTAACACTTGTCTCTCTTGTGTCCACCAGCATAGTGACTTGTGCATAACAGACTGTTAATAACATGTGTGTTGTTTTATTCCCAGCTTTGTTTCAAATACTATTGAAAAAACATTTCACCAAATTGTTTAGCTTAATTGAACTGAATGAAGAATAAATTATCAGATACAATAATCTGTTCTCTGGGAAAAAATAATAATTGCTTTTTACAAATGCTGTAAGAAATAATGTTTGTGAATTAAATGGTATCTTAATAGGTGTATTTTAAGCCCAAACTGTGATAGTTTTGCTTATTTTAATTTACAAAAATCAATTTTTTTACTATTTGCTTAAGGCATATTTAACACTGCCTTGACACATCTTCTAAAAATATTCATTAAAAATAAAATCCAACTGTTAAACTCATGCCAGTTAAATACTACAATTAATTTCAAAGCCACCATCATAAATGAAAACATTGGTTAGCTGTTATATTTGAATATTAGGGAAGAAAATAGTTATTATAAATAAAGCTGGCAAAGTGCCCATTGGGCAGATAGATCCAGGACAGAGTTTGGGGCCTTAACTAATCAAGTTCTTTTTTTTTTTTAAATTCTAATCATCAGTATAGCACATTTTAGTCCATGATAACATATTAATTCCAAGAGACATATACATTTTTACAGAAATGTGTAGATCATGCTGTTTTTAATAGTAATTTAAAGGACATTTGTATTTCCACAGGCAAAGGTGATTTTTCCAGCAGATACCTATAGGATGCACAGAAGCTTCTGATGTACTATGATTTAAACTAAAGATTTTTTAAATTTATTTATCATGTGAAAGCCAAGTACAGTCAATAGAAACTGTGCTTTCGCTTTGAATTTTGCTTTTTTCCCCCAGGTAGTGACATGTACTACAATACTCCCCATAATGCCAGGCAGCCACAGCCCCCAGTCAGCCATGCATGTGCTGTGTTGCTGAGCTATGATCCCTGTGTTGCTAAGCTAAGCTTAGGGGTGTTGAGGTTCAGTATGCTTGTTGAAGCCCCCTAAAGCCCAAGGTTGTGCTAAAGCAGTGGCTAAGACAAAGGTCAGCTGAAGGCAAGCCAAGCTAGGAGGAGAAAATGTTCTCTTCCCCTTATCTTAAGTCACAAGCTTTGTACACCTGGGCCAAAAGGGAGAGGCTCTTGGCATACTTAGCCTGGGAACAGTACATAGTAAAGAAACACATGCAGCTTTAGGGTTTTATAAACTCTATAAAACTCTATAAAAGAACTCTTAGCTTTACTGTGCAAATAAACAGGAACGATCAGAGTTTAGCTTTGTATATTTGCTGAAGCATGTTATTAGGGCAATGCGGGCACTATGTAACTAAGGAATTGTTTGCCTTATGTCAAGAAATGTATAAAAGGAGCTGAGAAATAAACGTCAGCATGCAGTTGCATTTGCAGCCTTTGCTCTGCATCCCCTGTGTCCTGGTTTTTTGTGACCCTTACCCAGGGACCCGAACGCACTAGACGTTCACATAGGGGTATCAAATACATTGAGTTTATTAGGATGTAACCCCATCATAAGTCAAGGAGCATCTGTAGTCTGTAGTACATCAAGAATCGTGAACATCTCCATATATATTAAAACTAAGTTAGGAAATTGATATGTAAATGTGTAACATAGCTCTATGATCACATTCTGGTTTCAGACATAATGACAATAACTGGATGCACTGGAAATGCTAAACATGTTGTCAACATGACATTATTTGTATGCATCTATCATAAGATAGTGAGCATGGAAACCAGTATGAGACCATTGCCATAATTGAAGGTTTTGAAAAGATCTTGTCCAAACACTTTGTTTTAGCCAACACCATGAGAAGAAATACCTTCTAGATCCAACCACACAGATCCACATTGGGCCCTTGTGTAAATCATCTTGCAAACAACAAAAGGCTTTTATCTAATTCAGCGCCTTGATTGGATATATGGGTGGAGAGAAGCCAAAATAGAAAATAAATAGATCAATAAAATACTTCCAGGCATTGTCATTTACATATTCTTATAGACAATCATAATGAAATCCATAATGCTTTTCAGTGTTTGTTAACTTTTGTGATTTTTTTCCCTTGATATTGGAATGCTTTCTGGAAAATGCACTTTCACTGCCACAAGAAGAGTCACAATCTGCACTAAATGATAACCTTTCTTCACATCAGCAGCCAAGAACAGTGTGTTATCAGTGACTTTTCATCCATTTCAAAGGATGCCAAAGTTAATAAATTGGCCATGTGCATCTTCACATATAGTAACAGGGCATTAAAACTTTTGCACATGTGATTCTTTCCTTAAAGCTTACTTTATTTTTTCTCTTAATATATTCAATTTGGTTTCCATTAAACTATTTATACTAAACTGAGACTAGCTTCTTAAACCATTGATAGCACATTGATTTACTCACCAATGACATTGTCCATGGTGTGTACTCCATTCCTTGCTGGAATCATCCTTCCATCTGGCACTTACCCATCCTCATTCTGTCCAGGCTCAGGATGTTGATCTTTATAGACACCACCACCATATCTCAGATACTCTTTTTCAAACAGTTTTTATACTATTCAATTATAGGGGTTTGAAGAATTGTTAAAAAAATATTATTTTCAAGTATTAAAGTCTTTATGAAATGATTCTTTATAAATACAATCAGGGGGTTTTGTTGTTGTTGTTTGTTTGGTTGGTTGGTTTTGGTACTGTGGATTGAACTCAGGGGCACTGAGCTGCATCCCTGGCCCTGTTTTTTATTTTATTTAGAGACAAGGTCTCACTAACTTGTTTAGCACCTCCCTTTTGCTGAGGCTGACTTTGAACTCATGATCCTCCTGTCTCAGCTTCCTGAGCCAGGAATTACAGGTGTGCACCACCTTGCCTGGCATAAAAACAAGGTTGCTGTGATATAAAATGGCTGATAACTCATTGTAGGAGTGCACTGTTGAATTTTTTGAACTTTTAGATTATTTCAGAAATTAGTATCTGCTCTAGGATACCAAGGCATAATAAAGGTGCTAGCTCGTAGAGTCTCTGTTCAACCAAAGTTAAACATCTAAATCAGCATGAAATAAAACATCCTATTAAAGGAAAACAACTAGGTAAAAGTTTTATATAGATAAATGCAAACACATAGTGATGTTGTATTTTTTTAATCACAACTTTTTTTGTAATGAGAAAGAATTCCCCCTATTTTCAAATCAATTAACTGTTAGCTCTCAAGCTTGCTACTCTGCTTCAAATGAAAACTCAGCCTGTTCATCAAGTGCATTATCTGCAAGGGTGCAATGCTGTACAGTTAATTTATGTGTGATGTAAACACCAACACATATCCACATCCCCAGATTCAGCGCAAGGCTGCTGTGATATCCATGTCTATCATCTTTCCACTCTTGTTTGCATTCTGGAAGTTCCTCTTGTATCTGTTCACTTGTTGCGTTGGCAATAGTGTACAGAGAGATAGAAAAAAAGTCAAATTCATTATGTCTAAAGTTTTGAAAAGCACCATAAAACCTACTTTCCATCAAACAGAGCATATGATATGGAGAGTCAATTTTTGACCCCTAACTCTTTCAAATATAATTATTACTGAGGAAATATTTAATTGTAACACTCAATATTTTATCCCTGAATAACGACACTAAAATATAATCATTATAATGAAAAATATTTCAAAAAATTTTATGCTTCTAAGTGTGAAAAATAAAATTCTAATGGAAAAATTATTTTAAAATATTTCAAGGTATAAAAAGTTTCATAATTTTATGATGAAGAATTAAGTAACAACATCAATTTCAGATATCCTTTTGGAATATCACAGTTTATTTAAAAGCATCTTCATCTTAAGGAAATATCTGTGAAACTATTCAACTGCTTTTATGATTTTAGACATTGATGAATACTGAATTTAAAAAGAAGCATTTATTATTAAGAAGTTTGATTTACTTTTTATCAAAAAAGTAGATTTGGTTAAAGTATCTTATTGACAAGTTTATATTTTTATTCTGTAGTTGTAATACCTAAAGCATGTATACGTGCATATACATTAAAATACTACTGTAGAGGTTTTATATCATAATAACTATTGTATTTCCATCACTAAAATATTTAATTTTTCTATTATGTTTAATTCTCCTCTCTTCCTCTGCCTGGCTATAGATCCACTCATCTGGGTGGCACAGTACACATGCTCCTACTCAAGGTTAAATCCACTTTTAGATACCAGCATTTAGATTTATATCATTACCACTAGCATAAAGCCCTGGTCATTCTTTGGTAAAATGCTTGTTTGTGGTTGGTGTCCTCTTTCTGCATCCTATGTGCCTTTTCTTAAGATTTTGTCTAACATGACTTTCATCATGATATTTTTCCAGAAAGACATTTTATCTCCTTTTGTGAACAGATCAAAACCTCAGACTCAAAAATGCTGAAATTGCTTCATTTATCTGTCAGGACATTCAAACCTCACCAAGGCCAGAAGCCAAAAAGAAGGTCTAAAAGGGAAAATGCTGTCAGAAATAGATCAGCGTGACAAGGTTCATAATATTAAATCTCTCAGTTGCTGCAGGAATGTCCAGGGTCTGGGAACCCCAGTTAATCTTGTAGAAGAAAGACCTAGAAAATGCAGATGGTGAGAGAAATCCACGAGTAAAACAGTCTACTTTGTCAGTGGAAATCAGTCATGTCCCTTTGCTTTTGTTCCCTACATACCCTTATTCATAAATAATTTATGATTAATTGAGCCACGTCAACCAGGTGAGGAAGGGGTTTTGCAAAAATCTGACTAGTGGTTGCTGGGTCATCACTGTTGCAAATTTCGTCCCAACACTTGGACTGCCATCACAACACCACACCTGAGCAGCTGTAAAAGTATTAAATTAGGTCAGGCAATGAGCATAGGCACCTTCCTGAGTCACTATCTCTGATATCTGTGCTTCACAGAACTCTTCTACTAATCCATTACTGCTTATGCAAGACAGCCTAGTGACCTCAGCTCTATTCTCTACTTCCATGAGATCCACTAAATAAGTGAGATATCTTATGAGAACACACTCTTGAAATAGTTTTAATTATAAAGTTATGAAGACTTTTTGATCACTTTGGATGTATAACATGTACATGAAAGAATATAAATTGTGTCATTGTGAGATGCAGTTAATTTTTTTTAATTTTGCTAATCAGCCCTTATAGAAAATGATTCTGTTGATTTTATCATCTATTTAGACACATGGGATGATTCTACACAACTATTCAAAGATTTTTTTTATTTCTCTTTTTCACTGAGAAAAAAGTTGTGTTGTATTTTGAAATGAGCTTATTGGGTGCATTCAGAATTGGAAATGTGATATAACTCCAATATTTTAACTCCTTTATCCTTAGGTTATTCAGCTCTTTACTAATGTCCCCTGTTTGAAAGGCAATACTGCCTGATATTTGGAGAGCTGCATCAATATTTCCATGGTTAAGGTTTGCAGGTTATACCTTTTTATAAATTTCTTCTACTTTAACTTTGGTATGCTTTTCATTTTTTCTCATATTTCTGTGTTTTCACCTGGGATCATTTTCCTTTTGTCAGAAAAATCTTCTTTTAATATTTTCTAACACAGTTATATCTGTAATATGCCCAATTTGTTCTTTGAAAATTCACTTCACCTTCATTTATGATGGATTTTATCACTGGGTTCAGACTTTTAGGATAACAGCTTTCATTTTTGTTTTTATTTTGTATAATGGTTGGGGGCTTTGGAGATACCATTACCTTTTCTCCTGGCTTTTATTGATCAAACTCATTATTGTTTTTTTCAAGGCAATGTTTTATTCTCAAGTTGTTGATAACTTCTGTTTAAATATTTTCTTTATATAGAGAGTTTCTACTGCTCAAGTGTAATACACCTAGAAGCGATTTTCTCTGTATTTATCCAATTTAGATTTCACCTCAATATTTGAACCAATAAGATCATGTCTTATGTTATGTTTTTTGTAAAATTATCAGACACATCTATTCAAATATTCCTTTGGGCTTATTCTCTCTTTATGAAATTTCAATTATACATATATTATGACTATCACTTTTGACTCATATCCTCTCCCTTTTTTTTCATCTTTCTTTTATTTGGTGCTTTAGTTTGAGCACTTTATATTGATCTGCTTTCTATGTCACTGTTGTATCATATATGTGTTTCCAGAGCTCTATTATTTATGAAATCTCTGATTAATATAATCATGATGCAGACATGTTTAGACACAAAGTTTTTCAATGTGATAAGTATGTTCAGAGTTCCTACCTAGCATTTTTTCATGTTAGAAGCAGCTATGAAGTTTTTACATTGGTGATCTCTAATTTTGATTTAGTATGAATTTCATATCATGAAACACCATTAAGTGTATTACCATATATATGGCAATATATTTATACAATTTGAATGAACAACTAAGATTGTAGAAACATTTTCACTTAAGACATGCATCACCTAATATTGCTGGATAACCCCTATTGGGTCCCCTCTCACCCTGCAGGAGTTCTTTCTCCTCTCACTTGACTGAATCCTACATTTTTATGCTCAAAACAAAACAAACAAAAAACAAAATTGTTTTTTAGAAAATAAGACATTTTATTTATTCATGAGAAAGGAGAATTCTCTTGAGTTTACTATTCATAATTACATATTTACTAGTTGTACTTACAAGAGAATAGAAAGCAATACAATGGATTATTTTTAAAAGTAGTTTCTTTTCACATTATAACAAATGACTCAAATAGTGATTTCAGTAGAAAAATATAATTGTCAATTATTTGCACATCTGAGATTTACTGACAACTTTTAGAAATCTCAAAAATGGCCTCAATTTTTATTTCTTGGTGAGAACTTTATTTATTATATACAGTGTTAATTTTGTCAGGTAATTGCAGGAGAAGACTTCAATGTGGTGAAGGACTTGACAATATAGAGAAGAGTTTAGCCTTCCTCTTTAGTAAATGTAATCTACCCACAAATACCTCTGTTACTTTTATATTAATATATTTTCTCTGAACGCCTTTGAGCTGTGTGGTCATGACTCATAGCAGGTAAGAAAATGCTAAAATAAAAGACTGTTTTCCCAAAAAAGAATATAAGAAGAATTACAAGAGGTCATGTACATTTTACTCTCTGCTTTAAGAAGCAAAAATCATGTACACATATGAATAATCTTTTTCCAAGTGTTGACATTGATCATCTTTCCATAGTGGTTATCACTGTGGCTTTTGTTTCTATTTATTTTCTTACTTGTATTATTCATGTAATAGAGACATTTTTACAAGAACAATAGTACCAAAATGAAATAAATTTATGGCATCTCTGTATATCACTACATGGTTATTGAATGAGTGTGACCTCTATGAACTATAAAATTTCAAGTGAAAATGAGAAATCAAACTAAGTAGAGTTGTACAAAGGTACCCGAGACATTATCTGTTAGATTTTTAAACATGAGCACAGTTTTTTCCGTTTACAAATGTATTTTGCAATGTTGAAATAAATACCTTACATTCAACCTTGCAATTACAATAACCATTTTTCAAAGTGCTATTATTTCTTATGACAGAAGTTGCAGACTTCTATTTCAAATAACACAGTTATCATACTATAAAATTTCCAAAACTGATGATATAAATATGGGTAATGATATTTTATTTTTAGAAAGTATGTAATTACTTATAAAATAAATTATATAAATATGTGAATATATTTATATTTGTTACATATTTGTTCTTTGCAGATATGTGTATATATGTATGTGTACATATATATTTTCATTCTTTGCAAAATTGCCTGTGTGTATATACACACACACACATATATATATATATATGTGTATACATATGTATACACATACATATGCAGCTAAATGTAGTTGGTGACTCTATTTTTATTTTGAAATTCAACCAAAAGCAAGATATTTGTGACTTTTTAGAACTATTTTGAGTCAAAAGAGAAAAATCCATTGAATTTCTTTTCACTTTTAACTAAAAAAATTGAGAAATAACAAAGAATATAGTTTACATATAAAAGGCCTCTACCAAAAATTCATGATTGCTATAGACTACATAAATGTTATCATATACTACTAAATGGTTGTTGATATAATTTAGACTTATGAACTTACTCTATACCCAAAACTGTGTTTTTGTTAGATAAAGATGTTTATTTCTGCTAGTTTCACATTTTTGTTTCAATCTACAAGATGTATCAAAAAGAAAATAGCAGACTGACATTAAAGAAAATATCTTTGTTCCTGTATATTTTTGTTGATTAGACCTAATTTGAGCCGGGCATAGTGGCGTGCACCAATAATCCCATCTACTCAGGAGGCTGATCCCCAACTTCAAGACCTGCCTGGGCAATTTAGCAAGACCCTGTTTCAAAATAACAAATAAGAAGGACCCAGGAAGTGGCTCCGTGGTAGAGGGCCCCTGAGCTTCATCCCTAGTACAAAACATAATCCCAATTTGAATTTAAATTTAAAGATAAATTGTCTTGTCCTTGATTTAAAACATAGGTGCTCTTTTGTCAGCTTTTGCTTCTGCATAACTACATCAGTTGTCTTTATGTTATCTTCTTTGACAACCATGAAAAAAAAAATGTAAGAATTGTGTTATATTGCATTGATTCTGTCACATACACCTATGCTCAGTTCTCAGGTGCTTTTACATTATCAGATAAGAAAACCATCAAAATTTAACAGGCCTTTGGAAAAGGGTATTTAATGAGGTGTCCTTTTTATCTACAGATTTTGACAACTTCAGTAAAGAAATACAGAATGAACACCACATACGGGTACATCCTAGGGTTAGCTCTAAGCAAGTTACAAGAGTATTAATCCACTGTTAATGAATGCAAGATCACAGACGAGAGAATAAAGAGCTCTGAGAGTGGTATCCTCTTTAAAGAAAGCTCAGCTCACTTCGGGCAATGGCATTCCCATTTCCTGGAGGTAAAAGAAGGATGTGTGTACCTCTAGCCAAGTGTGCTGGTGATAGGTGTATTGCCAGATCCACCCTCCTTTGCCTGGTTTCACGGTAGTTGAGCTGGAGCCACAGTTATTTCTTCTCTGCCAGCTGGCACACTGACAGACTTGTCAGAAGATACTGGAGGGAGAGTACATAAGGAAGGATACTCTTACTGGTTTTAAAAGTTGCTCCTTGCTTGTTTTCCTTTGGCTCCTATGGCACAGCTACCAGCAGAAGGTTCCCCTCTAGCTTCCTTATCAGCAAATAGGTCCTTCCCAATGAGTATTTTCCATGATTGAACTATGCAAGAGACACATCAGTGCAAACTCTTCATTTTGCCTGTATCTCATCAGAAGAATCTCCAGTCAGTCCTGCTGCCCTCTCAGTATAGAGTTGCTCAGCCCTTCTGGCTGGCACATAGGCAAGCTCCTTGTTCATGAGTTTCTCTGGGACTCCAGGAACAGATTCCCATCAATGCCCTACCCATCAGACTGGGTTGATGGCACTTCATCAAAGTCTCCACATCCTAGTAGCCCACAGTATCACGTTCCCCAACTAATTCTGAATATCAGCCTTGAAGGGGTTTCTATTATATATTTACTCCATAAGCCCTAGAGTTGGTGGATGCTTCCTGTATCTGCTCCTTTGGGGATATTTTAAGAGTTCTCTTTGTCTTAACAGGCACTCTCATGTTAATAGTTATTAACATTTTAATAAAAATTCCTGTTCACATTATAAATGTGGCTTCTGTTTTCTGACCAATGTACCAAAACAGTAAGACTCTAAGAAAACATTCGCTATTACAGTGTCCATGAAAAACTACAGATTAGACATTAATTTCTCTCTCTTTCTCTCTCTCTCTCTCTCTCTCTCTCTCAGAATTATGGTGGTTCACTGTGCTTTGCTTCCATGTGATGTATTTCCTCCACACAGATGCTCTTGTTTACAATTGGCTGATATATGAAGACAATTGTAACTAGAAGGTATTTTGCCACCTTTTTTGCCCTGAGGAAAAATCTCTGAGTTAGACTTAGAGTCCCTGTGGGATAATGAAAAGGAATAGTAGAGGCAGACATCCTTTCTTGATCCCGGTCTTAGGGGAAAGCATTTGGTCTTTGATCGTGAAGTATAATCTGAGCTACAAGTTTTCAGAGATGCCTTTTATCAGTTTGAGTCAGTTCCCAAAATATTCCTGGATTGAAGATTTTTGTTATTATTCTTGTTCATGGTTTTATTATTTTTATTTGTTTTTATGATATATACATGATAATAGAATGTATTCTGACATACATATATGGAGTATAACTTCTCAGTCTTCTGATTGTATATGTTGTAGAATTACATTGGCCATGTAATTATATAGTGCATAGGGTTTTTAATTATAAAGTGTTATTGATTTTGTAAAAAGCTTTCTATTTATTCAGAACATCATGTGAATTATTTCTTCTTAATTCTCTGAATATGCTGAATGATGTCAATCCAAACTTATCCAAACTTAGTTTCCTGAGATAAAGCATACTTTATGTATTATTATTATGTATTATCATTCATAAATCTTGTGGTACTTAGGTGTTAACTTGTGTGCCTGACTATTGCATTTATATTACTCGTGAGATTCATACAGAGTATTCTTGCTATGTATTTGTTGGTTTTTACTATCACAATAATGCTAGCCTCATAAAATAAACTGGCGAATTAATCTCCTCCTCTATTTTTAAAATTTTTTTGCCAAAAATTGTTATTAATTTCTCCTTTATTATTTCAGAGGTATTACAAATGAAGCATTTTTGATATCATATTTTCTTTATAAAAGTTTTTTATGATCAAATGAAACATTTACATTACATAAAAAATAGGATAGTACAGAGTTATTTAAATCCACAGTAATAATTTAAAAGCACCATAAAACATACTTACATACTAAAATTTGAAGTGTGTTTTGGTATGTAATTTTCTCTATATAATTTAAAAGAAAATTTTATAAAATAGTAATTATAAGTTTTTTTGATGAATTTATAATTTTAAAATTTGTAGTTTGTATGTCAATAATATTATTGAGGGCAGTGTTTTAGCCAGCTTATTTTTACTGCAGTGATGAAAAGACCTGACAAGAACAATTAGAGGAGAAAAAGTTTATTTTAGGGTTCACCTTTTCGGAGGCCTCAGTCCATAGAGGGCCAACTCATTCCTTGGAGCCTGAGATGAAGCAAAACATCATGGTGGAGTAAGTGTGTGGCAGAGGAAAGCAGCTGGGGACATGGCCCTAAGAAGCAGAGAGAGCTCTCCTTATCATAGTAAAATGTATACCCCAAAGATATGCCCCCAATGCCAACCTCCTCCAGCCACACCCTACCTGCCTTCAGTTATTCCCTGATTAATTCACTGATTAGGTTAAGCCTCTCCTAACCCAATCATTTCACCTTGAAACCTTCTTGTGCTGTCTCACAGATGGGCTTTTCGGGGGACACTTCATATCTAAACCATAACAGGTAGAGAGGAAATAGCATTTTAATGATAAATATTTTGTAAAACATTGAAACTAATTGTGAGCATAAAATTCTGAAGTTTATTAATTCTTTTGTGTTTTTTTTTTCTTTTTGCTCCTCTTTCCCCCCCTCCCTTCTTCCCTCCCTGTCTTTACCTCCATTAATTTCTTGCCACAAAGATGAGATCCAGTGCATAGGAATCCTAGCCTAAATCCTACTAATCTATGTGGATTGTTATAAAATTAGATTTAAATTTTACACCCTGGAGTGAATACTAAAAAAGTAGTTAAAGAAGTAAGAAAATTGAAATGATCCACTGGAAAATATCTATTTAATACAAGTGAATGAAGTAACAAAGGATTAGAGAAATAAAATATGACATAAATCTTAGCTTATCAGTAATTGCATTGAATATCAATGGATTAAATATCCAGTAGGAAGCTAGAGATTGGTAGATTTGAGGGGTTGACAAGATTCAACTACATTCTGTCTACAATAAACCCCCTTTACTCTCAAAGCAATAACAGATTGAAATCAAAAGTCCGTAACTGCCTTCTTTCCATTCCTCTTACCTCCTTTTATTTTCTTGTTCCCTCTCAAAAATATTTAGCAATAAATTTAACAAAAGAAGTACAAGACTTATATACTGAAAACTATAAAATTTTATTAAATTAATTAAAGGAATGGAAAGAAAAGTTAGTCCTAAATTTCATATTGAAATGTGTTCTACTCAACTTTTTCATAGCTGCAATCAAAAGACTTGACAAGAACAACTCAGTCCATAGACAGTCAATTGTTTAGGGCTCTACATGAAGAACAAATTCACAGCAGAGGGAAGCAGCTCAGGACATGGTACCAGGAAGCAGAGAGAGCTCAGCTCAAAAGGAGCAAAATCTAGAACCCAAAGGCAACCCCTCTATAATGTACCTCCTTAAGCCACCCACTACCTGTCTACAATTATTGTTTAGTTAATCCACATCAGTAGATTAAGGCTAAGGCTCTGATTATGGTAAGGTTCTCATAACCTAATCATTTCACCGCTGACCTTTCTTGCATTATCTCACATATGGGCATTGGGGGGGACAACTAATATATAAACCATAACAAAATGCAAATGAACTAGAATAGACAAAACAATCTCATAATGAATAACACAATTAGAAGTTTCACACTTCTTATTTTAAAACTTACAAAGCCATAGTAATCGTGAGTATGTGGTAATAACATAGATAGATATAGAGATCAATAGCATTCAATGTCTAAAAATATACTCCTAACATTCATTTCTATGATATCTTGTTTTTTTTTTTTTGACAAGAGTGATAAATCAATTCAATGGAGAAAAACAAAATTTAATAAATGGTGCTTGTGAAAATAGACATCCACAGACAAAAACACTGAGTACAAAATACTTAACATTGAATAAAAAAAAGTAACCCAAAGGACTAGGGGTGTACTTCAGTGGTAGAGTGTTTACCTGGTGTGTGTAAGGCCCTGGGTTGAATCTGCTGTACCACACACAAAAATATTTACTCAAATGTATCAAAAACAGAAATGTAAAACCAAAACTATAACATTCTTAGAAGAAAACATGGGAATATGTTTTCATGTGTTTAGATTTGGCAGCTATTTCTTAGATGGGACCAAGTGGTGAGAAGAACATTGTCTCCAGCTTTGAGATCTCTCTGATCTCATTGTCTTCTAGTTGGCCCTCCTCTCAGCTACCCACACTACCATGCCAGTCAGGCTTCCCTAATGATTTTGCAGATGATTTTTCTCCATTCTTTATTTTCAGTTCGACACTTTCTTTATATCCGTTTTCAAAGTTGCCCTTCTCATCAAGACACTCTTTGATCACCTTACTAAACAAACTACACCAACCCTGACCCAGTCTTTTTTCTCTCTTTCTTTGCCTTTGTCCCCAATAAAACATAAATACATAATGTGTTATATCTTAACAAATGCTATCTATCACATTGGTGCATACTAGTTGCTCAATTGAAATTACGTGAATAAATAAATCAAATGTCCAGTGAAATATCAAGCTCATGTTTGGTCCCTAATGATATGCTCCTTGTTGTATCTGTCTTCTGCAAGTCCAGAGGGTCTTCTCTCTTCTGTATTATGATGAGGGATTGAAAATATTCTGCTTCTACCCACCTGTCATGGTAATTTCAATAACATAATAAGAGTCCTATTAATTTTATATTATAGCATATACCATTCTTAAAAAAAAATCTTATAATAGTTTTCTTTGTGGTTTTGAAAACATGTGTAGCATATTGTTATTTCCATGCAGGAGTTTTGAGAGAAAAATAAACTGCAGAATATTTCTTTCCACAATTCCTCAACATCTTTACTCTTTGCCCCTTTGCCCTTTAGCTCATATACCCTGATCTTGAGAGAAAATTTTTCCTGTTTCTATTTTTTTATTTTCAAGTAAGCAAGCAAGTACTCTATATATGATCCTACACCTCCCATCTCCCTTATTTTTCTATTCTCCTCCATAACAACACCACCAAAAAAAATCAAAATGGCAAAAATAAAAATCTAATTGCTAGCCGTGCTTTTATCTGAAAATCATATTGCAAAATTTTGTTAAAATTGAATTGTAGTATATGGCCTATTTTCTATAATTCTGGGCCTTCTACTGCCCTACATTCAAAATAAAATCATAGATGCTATCATTTGATAACTAAAGGCAATGCAATGCTCATCCAGTCAGTGACAAAAGAAATGGAGACTTGGAAATGGAGTGAGAGTGCATTTGACGCTCGTGCCTGTGTGGAGTGGTCCTCCTTGCCTATTTCATCTTGACTTTCTTGTAGTGAGATGTTATTAGGAGGAATGGGCAGTAGATTGGTTGGAGGATGGTGAAAGCATGCTGTGTTAGCTTTGTATCACTGTGACCAATATATTTTCTATATTAAAAACCTAAAGAAGGAAACATTTAGTTTGTCCCATAATTTCAGAAGTTCTGGTGCATGATTGGCTGCCTCCATTGCTTTGGGACTGAGATAAGGCAGGACACCATGCAGAAGGGCAGGGCAGAGAACTGCTCATGTTGTGGCAGCCAGAGAGCAGAGAAAGAAGGAGTGAGGAAGAGAGGGAAGGAGAGGACTGGGAATAAGATATAAACTCCAAGGGCATGCTCCCAAGGACTCACTCCTTCTGCTAGGTCCCCCCTCCTGGTTTTCACCATCTCCCACTAATGCCATTAATCTGTTAATCCACTGGGGAGGTGGGAGCCCTCATGATCCAGTCCCTTCCCCAGGGCCCTACCTCTGAACATTAATGCTCTGGGGACCACATCTTCAACACATGAGAATTTGGTACATACCTGATCAAAGCCACAACAGGAGGCTAGCAGATTACCCTTCAAGCCACACAGGAGGCAAAATAACACAGACCAGAAAGCCAATTGAATTACCAGGCTATATAAAAACAACAAGGTGAAAAGTGAGAAAGCCAGTCCCTCATATTTCCAGAAATTTCAATGAAAAGTGATACCCAGAATTTGACTTTAAAAATAGCAAAATTAGAAAATTTTCCTTGTGCTTGCTAAGAGGTAAAGTATGTGATAGAAGAGATATGAGATTAGAACAATCATCCCCATTTTTCTAAACTTTGGAATGGCATGAATTGTGCTTAAAATTTCTCTTTTTGGATTAATATTCCTCATGGAATATTACATGTGTTTATTCGGTTTAGACTCAGGGGTATCTAATTATCCAACAGAATTTATATAAATCTTATTTGCAATTTTAAAATATTTCATTTACCAAAGACATACATACAGCCTTTGATATCCTTCTCTGTATTTAATTGTTCTATTTCCTCTTCTTTTGTCTTCCCCCAAAAAACAGTCACTAAAACAAGAATCTCAATGTGATTAGTTACTTACAAATAAATTTCAGAAAATACTGCTAGGGAACGGGAAAGTAAGATAAAGAGAAAGGAAATCAAAAAAGTGTCCATTATCAAGGAAGTTATTCACTGTGGGCAAAGGAATACCCTGATGGTACTGAGGATTCTAGGAAACACTGTACACATCATTTCTCAGAATGTACCATGATGGGCAAGAGAGTTAGGTTTTCAGATGCCAAATCCTCACCCATCATGTCTTACTTGACAACTGTTTCCAGGGGCATTAAATCTAAGGCAATTCTCACTTTCCTTCCTTGAGCTAAATTGCCCCTGCAGTGAAGGAAAAACTCACCAACAGAGATCTACTCTGACTCCAAAATGCATGGGTGTGAGGTCGAGTATGGAGGAGGCCTGGGCCTCTGTGACATTTTCTTTACAGAATAGAGGAGTAATTTTTTTTTGTCTTCATAAAACTCCATTCCACACTTTGTGCAAAAACCTGCTTAGATCTTTATTCTTCTGCTGATTTCTTATTTCGTTTGTCAGCTTTTAAGAAATTCTGTACCTACCAATCTCATGTAGAATTTCTGTGGATTTTATTCTTGATTTTAGCAAAGAATCTGTTGGAGTAGCTGGTTATGCAAACATGATGTTTCCAAATAGAAAGTGCAATGCATTCAGGAAGAGTATCCATATGGATTTATAGACTTTTCTTCCACCATGAAGCTACTAAGTTGATACCATACTCCATCTTGGGGCAGGCTAACTGCAAAGAGCAAACCAAGCATGTCACTATTCTCTGAGGAAACTGTGTGTAGGCTGTAATTCATTTGCGTAAGTATTACCATATGTTCTCACATATTGCAGTTTCTAGTCCCTTGCCATTTATACTGTGGACCTTTCAATTAAATTGATAGTTTGTGGTGAAGTACTCAGGGTGTGAAGTGGTTTGTAGGAAATGCTGAGGGTAGTTTTTTTCACCCATGTTATGAGTTTGATAACTTAGAAACAGGCTGGCAACTTAAATTAGAAGAAAATGATAAAAATGATCATATGCTTAGGTGGTAGAAAAATAAGACAAGTGACAAGAGAACTTTTCCTGAAGTTGAAAGTATTTGAAGAACTAAAATACTACCCTTATGAGTAACTAAGCAAGAGAATAGGGGGAAGACTGATAGAAAAGGAAAAGAAATCTGGTACAATTTGATATACTTTTTTTTTTTTACAAAATTTTAAATATGTACATGGATAGTAACTTGAACCTATCTGAAAAAAAGGAAAATAATCTGAAGTTAATGAGCATCTTTTTATAACCATTGACCAGTTGTATAACTTCATTTTTGAATTTTTATTAAAAGTTTAAAATATATTTTCTATTAAAAAATTCTCTAAATAATTTTCTTTTAAAATTCCTCTATTGACTTTGCATCACACAACATTGAAAGATTTACTTATTCACTGAAGTTTCTAAGATGCATTAAGAATTTCTATGCCAGAATTTTGTCATTTATAAATAATGGCAACATTACTTTTTTTGCAATCTGCAGGTTTTCATTGCCTTGTTGTATTGTATGTGATGACCAAGACATTCCATAAAATATTGACTCATAAATTACTTAAAGTGATAAAAACAAACTTTGTATTGTTCCCACACTGAGGAAGAAAGCAGTGTGTTTTGTAAAAATTTTTATAGTAACAAGTTTTCATAAATGACTTTGTCAAGGTAATGATATTTCTTTCTGTCACTAGTTTACTAAAGCCATTCATCATAAATAGGTATTGAATTCTCTCCAATACAGTTACTCTGCCATAACCTCAAGTAGAAAGTTCTTAGTGAAATATTTGTAAGAACAATTCAAATGTTAATTGACTACTATAAACTGAAATCTTTACTGCCCTCATAATTGTGTCAAATTGATATATTTTTGTAGATTAATAGCTGAACTATCACTCTGGAGGCTTACCAGTTAGTTTGAAAAATTACCTGTACTTTGAATTAGATTACCCTCAGGTGTTCAACTTCTGATATAAATGTTTTGGCTCTTTCGATATCTTCTTCAGAAATTTTTCCATCCATTTGCCATAGATAAAAGAGTTGTATTTGAAAGGTACCTATTGTCAGTTATTGACATGAGTTTGACATTGAAGAAAGGAGACAATTCAAGGCTGAGTAGGTTTATATTTTGGCTGGATTACTTACAATCGCTTGGGGCCTAATGTATGTTGTTAATGCTATTTTTAATTGCTTGACTATGTTGCTTCACTCTGTTTGGTCCTTAAAATACAGCACACTATAAAATCTCTGCAACCTTTTGCAGAGCCAACGATTCTAACTTGTTTAAAATTTTTTATGGTAAATTTTTTGACCATACTAAAATCTTTACATTGGTATTTTTTTTTTACTCTTTTTCAGTAATAAACCTATAGTGAAAAATTAATTTAAAATTAAGAAGGGTTAAGGTGTACAATCAGTTAAATTATTCTTTTCCCAGGGTAGTGTCAATATTACATCTCCAGTCATTATGATGTATATGAAGAGTTGAACCATGACAACTTATATGGATATTTATTTCTGAAAACAGTAACTACATTTATGTTGCTTAGATTTCTAATAGAGCATGGTAATGTTTAGTGTTCATGGATATACATTTTCTAATTGTATGCTGTTCAAAAATTTAGTACAAAATAAAATATAATTTGCATATTTCAACTTCAGAGTAAATTGATTATGTTTTGCTTTCTGATGCCTTTGTTCAATTGTATAATTACCCCAATAATTATGCCAAAGTCACTTTTAGGTATAAGAGTTCAATTTGGAAAACATTGTCTATTTCTGCCTTCAAATTTGAAGATGATTTCTGAATAATTCTTCCAGTTCTTGGAATAATTCTCAAATCCTTCTTTTTGCACACTTTCTTATTTCATTGAAAATTTTAAGGAGGTTCTGATTATCTTCATCATTGTTCTGAGTTTATGATATTTTATTTTATAATGTTTTGAATGTTGATATAAAATCAAGAAAGTTCTTGGGAAATATTCAAACCATGCTACACTTATTTTTAATGTGCCAGCCTTTGGAGTCTCATATTAACTTGTCCTTTAATAGGCAAATACATCATTGGTAAAGATAGTCTTGTTTTGTTTGCTTACATGCTTGCTCATGGAAGAAAAAATGAGAATGTTTTAGGATTAGGCGAAGCACTCAAACATGCCAAGATAAGTCATGTTTGGTCTCTCTTTTGTAAACTGAAGCAGACAAACTATTCTCTGGCTAGATTTGAGTCTACTCAGGGGGATTGACCTTGGGCTTCATCAGAATTCCAGACACCTCCACAAATGGTTTTGTAGAGAAAAACAGAAAGACATGACAGCTCTTAATCATATATTGAAAAACTTGATTGTAACCCCTATTGGAATTTGAATGGATCCGTATAATAAGAATATTCACTGATTTGATTTTTGATTCTTCATTTAAGTTCCCTGGCATTGAACAAGCCTTTAAGATGGTTATAGATTTTAGGGGTATGGACAAAGCTTACACACACACACACACACACACACACACAAATGTTTCCAAAGTGTTATGGAATATATTAATGTTGAATATAAGTAACTTGGGTAGAAATTTTAGCCTTTTATTAAAAAAAAAACTCTTAGAAGGCATGATATTTCTATTAACTATTTCTTTCAGTGATAATAACATTTTATGAGATTCTCTTTTTAATCCCAGTGGAAGTGATTTTCATTATCTCGCTAGACAGAAGTTTACTGAATAATCTCTGTCAAATGCAAAACCAACTATGAGTCATTTGAATGTAGTTTAACAAAAGCTAGAAAAGTTGACTGCTGCCTCAATAAATGATCATGATGTAATTTTAGGATAAAAAATATTGTGAGTTAGTGGAGATATTTAGAATGAACTCAGTTTAAATTTAGAAGAATAAACATATACAAAAAGTAGTCATTTCATAGTAACTATTAGGTGTATAAAATATATAAAAGATGATACCTGTGTATTACTTATTTTTTGTGAAGTTATGAATAAAAATATTTTAAAAGTATAAATATAAAAAGTTGCATGGAATAAAAAACCATATAAATAAAAAAGATAACAAACATCTTCTGATTGATAGCTTCTTTGTGGTAGTTGAAAAATAAAGGTTTACAATGATATTTCTACTGTTAAACACCATTTAAATGAGAATAACTGATGTTCAAAATTGGAAGCATTTAAAATTAGAAAGGAAGAAGGCAAATACAAAATTCATCAGAGTAGCACCTATTTTGTATGAAATAATGTTTTATATTAACAAAATATAGGCATAGTTTAACCAGCTTTTGCATTGCTATGACCAAAATACCCAATATGAAAAACTTAGAGGAGAACAATCTTATGTTGGCTCACAGTAGCAGAGGACTCTATATGTCTATGGACTACCCACTTCATCACTCTGGGACAAGGCGAGGCAGAACTTCATGGGGGAAGGCCCAGTGGAGGAAATCTGGTCCCCTCATGGGGGATCCAGGAAATGGGAAGGGGCCATAGGAGAGAACCACATTTCCAGGGCACATCCCCAGGGACCCATCTTCTCTAGTTACACCCTACCTACTCAGTTACCATTCCAGTTAACCTGCATCAGTGGATTGACCCACTGATTAAGTTACAATTCTCACACTCCAACTCTTTCACCATTGAACATTCCTGCAGTGTCTGGTACATGGGTTTTTAGGGCCTACCTCATTACTAAACCATAAAAGTGCATTATAATTATGGGGTTTATTGTTACATATCCATAAATACATACAACATAATTCGATCAATTCTATTCACTACTAACTTTCTTCTCCTACTTCCTCCCCTTGGTTCCCTTTCGAATCAACTTATTTGTTTTCTTGCTATTGAGCTCTTCATATGTTTTGGATATTAGCTGTTTCAATGATGCATGGTTTCACAATGTTTTCTCCCAGCCCATGTGTTATCTCTTCACTCTAATGATCATTTTCTTTGCTGTGCAGAAGCTTTTATTTCTAATGCAATACCATTTGGCAATTTTTGTTTCGTTGCTCAGGCTTTCGAGGTCATATCCAAAACATCTTTGCCTAGAAAAAATACATGGAGTTTTTCTCTAATATTTTCCTTTCAGCTACACTTTCAAGTCTTATATTTAGGTGCTTGATCCTTTGTGACTTAATTTGTGGAAGACTCAGCTTTTTCTTTGATGGCATATTCAAAAATACTGATTTATTCTTATTTGTCATTGATCTTTTCAGGTGTTCTGTTTTCATGATTTAGTATTTGTATGTTGTAGACTTCCCTCAACAGATGACAATATAAATGACCAAAAGGTATAGGAAAGGGCACTCAACATCAGTAATTGTCAGGGAAATGAAAATCAAAACCTACCTCCTAACTGCTAGAATAACTATTATCAAAAACATAGAAAATAATGAGTGTTGCAAGGATATGGAGAAAAAGGAACCCTTGTGAACTGTTGGTAGAAATATAATTAGTATATCTGTTATTAATATCAATATAGAATTTCCTCCAATAATTAAATACAATAATCATATGATCCAGAAATTCCACTATTGTTCATATACCCAAAGGAAATGAAGTCAGTATGTTGAAGTGATGCCTACATTCCCATGTCCATTGAAGTATTACTCACAATAGCCATGATATGGAGTCCACCTAATTGTCCAGTAACAGATCACATATATATATGTATATAGAATATATATATATATATACATAATATATATATATACATTATATATATATATATATATATATATATATATACGTGTACACATATATATATGTATATGTATATCCATTCCCATTCTTTTTCCTACCTAGCAAGAATAAGTCATAATAAGCAATAACACAGCTATTTGAAAGTGATCTCTACATCTTTGTGGGGGGGCAATCAATAGTAGCGTTAATTTCTTCAAAGTGAATAAAAGTAAACTCTGCTTGTGTGGAAGTGTGTTCAAAAGTTTTTACTAGCATTAAATCTCTGTAATTGTACAGCAGGAAAAAAATGGAATATCTTTAGGAAAAACTGAGAGCTAAAATAGATCTTCATACTGAAGATATTTCTTCAAAAGGGTGCCCTCCTCACTGAAGAGATGGCTTCACAATGAATCATCACCATCACCCATGTATAGCTTATATGTGTGTTAGAGTGCACCTGTTTCATCCCAAGGCGATGATTCACATGTTTAATTTACATAGTGCAGTGATATATAACTTAATGAATGTTACCAGTAAAATCATAATTTACTCTGGAATGTATGAGAGTTATAGTAATAAGTATATTATGTAATGATAATTTATAGTTTAGTCTTAGCTGCATGCTTCTTTGAACCAAGATGTTAACTTTCATGGCTACATCCCATAAGCCATGGTTTTTAAATTTCTTTACATAATTCCAGGTTTTCTTTCTTTCTTATCTTTTTTTTTTTTGGTATTGTAGATTGAACTCAGGGGCACTTGACCACTGAGCCACATCCCGAGCCCTATCTTATATTAGATTTACATACAAGGTCCCACTGACCTTAGTGGGAGGTGCCTCACTTTAGCTGAGGCTAGCTTTGAACTCCTGATCTTCCTGCCTCAGCCTCCAAAGCTGCTGGGATTACAGGTGTATACCACCACACTGGGCTTCATATTGTTTTTTATATCATGTCATAGAAGCATAGATCTGTGCTCTGGGAAAGAAAGATGGATAGAAAAAAATAGATTCTAAAAAGTATATATCATATTAAATACTTAAATTTTATTGTAAGAGCTTAAGTATTTCCAATTCTTTCTATTTTTCTATCAAATTTTCACAGAACATTTGTATTATCTTCCTTTTTTTCCTCATTTGTTCCACCGTCTTAAAATCAGAGGTAAGAAGTGTATGAAAAAAAATATTCTATGATGTGTACATCACTCAAAATCCTACAATAAATACTATGTAAATTTAACACTGCTTTGAAATGCTTTTAGTGACCATGGACACAACCCATGTGTGTTGGAAATAATAGCAAAGACATCAATTTACAACTTTTTACACCATATTTCTATTTTTTACGTCATGAATCCCAAAGAATTTCTAAATCACAACATAAAAATATTCTGATCCTAATTGATCAATAGAGGATCTAATAGCTAATAGCTTCCTCTTCCCTGTGACACACTCTTTAGCATACTCCCTATATATTTGAGAGGTGCTAAGTTATTTTTATTAAGTTATTTCTATTTGTTTTAAAGACAAATAGCTTTTATCACGATGAAACAAACACAATACATTTCTCCAAGCAGCCACATTTATTAAGTCATCTTTCAGGAATGTACTGAATGACCTTAGTTTCATTGCTTGAATTTCACTTGCTTGGCCACCAAGATTATTGCTCAGGTGTGTTTTTCTAAGATATGTTTTTATTTACTGACTCTGTTATGTGCGACTTTTAAAATGATTTCAATAAAAAATAGCAAGCTTAACTAAAATTGTTTAAGTCATCCTTATCATTACTCCTCTTAAAGATGAAAATACAATTTTGAGAAAAAGATTGAAATCCATCAATACTTTTTGCTCTGTGAATGATACAACTAAGAAACACCTATTATCCTTTATAGCTTTGAATAACACAAAATGCAACCATGATGATCAAACTTTTAGTTCTTAGCAAAAATCCAGGTAGTGTGATGACATTGTCTCCTGATCTTATTTCAAAATATTATTGAGCTGCCTTCTGGATATTAAGTTAATTTATCTCCTTATTCTCCACTTTATAATTTCACCCAAAGTCAAATATCCATTTTCTTCACAAAGGCATATGAATTCTGTATTGAATTTCTTTTCTTCTTCTCTGACATAAGCAGGTGGAAGCTTTTTAAATTTATTACAGGATACTTGATAGTCTAGCAAAACCATTGAGCAGGGTTTGGAGGTCTATCTGGGTTACTTAAATTTATTTAGTTTCAGTACATATGCTCATTTTAAAATTCAACTTTATTTACTGAATTTAAAAAAAACCACATTTTCATTTTAAGATATCAAAACTTTAGAAACAAAATTACCTGTGCTAATAGATGTTGTTCTTTTTTCATTTTAAGTTCAGTGCTTCAACAAAATCCTGTTTTGATCACCATTTTGCTCATGTACACATTCAGAGAAAGGTGATGTAAGGTGATGAGAAAATTCAAAGGAATTTACACAAAAGTTTATACCTAAATAAGTTGCTAAGGTGACTACAGAGTCATCTTATAAGCTTGAAAGTGACTAATTTAAGGGAAGAGGAGAGTAAACAACAAAATTTAGAGAGGAAGTCATGCTTGTATGGATCTTCTTGGATAATATAATCTGTTGAATTAGGAGAGAGTCAGATCTTTTAATCAGAGAAAGGAGAAGATTTTAGGAGGTTTGAAAATTTACCAAAGTCTTACAGAAGAAAGGCAAATATATTGGGACTAAGAAAACCTACTGAGTTTGGATTAAGAAAGGTACTGGTGATCAGTTAAGTCATTTTCAAAAGATTCATCAGAAGAATAAGGTAGAAAGCAAGGACAGACAGTGTCGATCATAAATTCAACAACTTTGTGGGGATTGACAGAGCAAAGTAGAATACTGATTGGGTGAACCTTAAGCTTAATTAAGTGTTTGATTTGTTTTCTTTTCCATTTTGAGATAATGAAGTGTGAGAACTTTTGGAAAAAAAAGAAAAATCAATAGGTAAATATGTCACTTAGGATACAGTAAGTAAACAATATAGTTAACTGAACAGAACATATGAGGAAGGAGAAAGAATAGAACAAAACCAAATTGCAACAGAGTTGCCAAGATGAAACTAACAGTAGAAATATAAAGGAGATATCATTATTAGGTGTGGTAGCAGCGATATTAATTTTTATCTTCCAATTTTCAACCCAGAGACTCAGCAAATGCTTCATAAAAATAATCAAAGTTAGAATTATCTAGTAAAACGTTCCAATTAGATATGAGAAAGCAGAAACACAGATGTCTAATTGATCTCAAGCCACCTGAAAAGGCAAATCTGAAATTAAAAAGCCAAGGAACAGTAGAAGAATTGGCTTCCTCACCTCATCTGTAGTGGACAGCCAGTGTCTTGAGAGTCCCACTTTACTGTAAGGAGTACATGCATCATGAGTCCAGGGTCTCACAGTCAAGAGCAGCACCTCCATATTTATCAAAGGGCATGCTGTAAGTCGTTTGTGACACTAAACCCCTGAGAACACACTTCTCCTTCCAAACAAATTAAAAATCCTGTGATTAAGTTTAGTAAAGTATAAAGCATATACTTTATATACAATGTTTATAGCAGCTCAATTCATTATAGCTAGACTATGGAACCAATCTAGGTGTCCCTGAATAGATGAATGGATAAAGAAAATGTGGTATATATATACTCAATGGAATATTACTCAGCTTTAAAGAATAAAATTATGGCATTTGCCAGTAAATGGTTGGAGTTGGAGAATATCATACTAAGTGAAATAAGCCAATCCCAAAAAACCAAAGGCTAAATGTTTTCTCTAATATGCAAATGCTAATTTATAATAAGGTGGGAGGCATTAGGGAATAATAGTATTATCTTAGATTAGGTAGAAGGAAGTGATGGGAGAGGAGGGGAGTGAATGTGTGGATAGGAAAGACAGTAGAATGAAACAGACATTATTATTGTATGTATATATGTGACTACATGACCAATATGATTCTGCAACATGTACACTCAGAAAAATGAGAAATTATATCCCAGAAAAATGAGAAATTATGTCTCATCTATGTATGATATATAAAAGTGCAAAAATGCATTCTACTATCATGTATAACTAATTAAAACAAATAAAAATTTAAAAACCAAAAGAGGGAACAGTCACATCATTATAGACCTAAGTATTCAGATTCTCTGGCTCTACCACTCTCTTGCTGAGACACCAGAAAGAATCTATCTTGTCATATTTGCCAATTTTACATCAAATGGTCCCAAATGGTGATACTAGAAAATCCCAGAGCAAGTGCTCATATTTCTCTGGTTTATTATGGAAAGTGGTACATCGGTGGCAATGAATTAACTGAGTTTATGAAGACTGAGTAAAAATATGATGCTGAACTTCCATAGTGAATTAAAAGCAGTTAAATGTCAAAGGCATGTTTATTTTGTAACTCTAAGTGAATGTATTCAATAGTCAAGTGTTTTCTAGATTTTTGAGATATTGTCAAAATGCATTTCAACTGGAAAATTTCCAACTACTTCTTAAATTCTCTCTACAATCTTGTCAATTGACCGTGCATTATCATATGGCAGATTTCCTTTAATGCATTTCATATTTCCCCAGCTATCTTTCAAGTAAGTTTATTTTTTTTTCTAGCCTTAATTCAGCTCTTTACCCTGCTATTGAATAGTATTTCTAATGATTTTCAGAATGGCTGTGTCTGTGAGTTTATTCAAACTCAGGGCAATCTAGTTTTGGCAAAGACCTAGAAATAGATACTAGATTCAAATAAGCAAGCTTGCTCTATCTGGCCCCATGGTCCCTGTGCCACCTTGGGACTCCACAGAGAGATACAACCAACAAGAAGGCTTTTACCAGAGGCAGTCCCTCAACCTTGAACCTCCCAGCCTACAAAACTTTAATTGCAGCTAGCATTGACGCAGGAGGATACATAAGCTTTCACAGAAACTGGAATGAAGAAAATATTCTCCTCTAGCATCCAAGGAGTAAAAAAACATGGATGTCACGTGGTTCTGCACTAAATTAAATGATTTTCTGCTCCTTTGTGTAGAAAAAAAATTGACAATCAAGTGATAGCATAGGCAGCCTTGGTGATCACACAGGATCACCTTCCATTTTTTCTCAAGTCAGTTTTGCTTTGGTTTGAAGTCTACTTCATCTGATGTGAGGATGGAAAACCTTGCTTGGTTACACAGTCCATGGTCTCACCGTGTTTCCCAGACTGTCTCCAATTCCTGGGCTCAAGTGGTCTTCCCACCCCATCTTCAGAGGAGCTGGGACTACAGCAACATGCAAACTATGCCGAAATGGTAAATAAAGGCACCAGATGGAAACAGACTGAATCCTTGAGAAAGGGTATATGGAAAGGAGCTGTATTTATGTTTCCTTAGTCAAACCTTGTTAGGTAACAAGAAACAGAAATCAGACAAAATATCCAAGTGAGACTGAAGAAATAGGTTCTAAAACACCAGAGACTCAATAACAAGAATCAGAGTCCAACTCAAGCCACAGGAATGACCCTGCATAGGCACTGCTGCAGGCCACGCCCTCTCTGCTCATTGTACATCACCACTGGACTCTGTTTACTGTGGTAAATAATTTCTAAGTGGTCCTTTGGTCTTTGTGTCACTGGTTTTCAGGGTAAAGTTTTTCTCTTCAGGGGACAAATGACCTCTGCCTACATTATACATCCAAATGCTAGCTACAAGAAGGGTAAGGAGGAAGGGACATTGTCTATTCTTATTCCATCTCATGTGAGCTTCATATGGGAGACTTCCTCAAGCAGGAAGGAACTTGAACACAGAGTCCATGAAGAAAAAAAGTTCTAAAACTGCCTGCTACAGTTATATGCTCTTTTATTTGTGCTATACAACCTGGTCATTTCCTTCATTGCCTTTATTTTAGTAGTCAATGAATTTCCTTTATTTTAGTAGTCAATGAATAAATATCTGTGACTGATAAAGAACTGGACAGTTTAGATTTGTTTAGAGGACATCAATAAGAAGTCGTAGAATCTCATACCTAAATATTGAGGTATTTTATTTTTTTCTGATGAACAAAAATGAAGATGAAAAAAGGCAATAAAATTTTGGACACAATAGTTATTACCAGCCTTCCTTGTAGATAAAGCCTTATCATTTCTTCTCTATGTATACCTAGGTAGTATCTTCCTCCCTGTTTCTGAAGCTCCATTTTCTGGGGAAAATAGAAATCACCAGATCAGAATGTTTTTCTTTTTGTGTGTTTCATTTTGTGTGTTGAAATAAACACATGGCCCCAAATATCACCCCTAGCTCAAGCTCCTCTGTCATATATGCCTTAGGTAACCGATTCCTCTTCTCTATGGAAAGCTTGAGATGTAAAAAAAAAAAAATCCATATTCTTTCATCTTTTAGGTGCTTCCTACCCTATGGTATGCCACTATCTATCTCAAGAAATCACTCTTAGTCGATTTGTAGATATGCGGAAGTTCTAAGAGGTAACTAAGCCATTTCCATAATTTTTGAGACTCCTCATGAAGCATTCCTTGGTGTAGAAGCCAAATAACAGTATGAATGGACACACAATCTGATAAAGTCAGTATGTCTCATATCTTAAATTCTCCAAAAGCTTAACCAAATCCTGAGCTCAGAGATTGAAGATTGTTCTTGTGATTCATATGGAATGAAGTGGAACAAGGTGAGTAGAGACAGGTGGAAAAGACCAGGGTACAGCTTGTGAAAATTAAAAGGGAAAGCATAAGTCTGAGCACCTAGTGTCTGCTCCAGGTGGGTTTCCATAACAGATGCCAGGGGGAAATGATACCCTTTTCCAATGGGCAAAAATCCCAGCTTCTGTGAGGAGCATACCATGTTACCCCCAGGGAGAGCTCTAGGACAATGATCACCTTGGCCATAAGCAGCAGGACAGCATTCAAAGGTAACATGTCCCTGGGGAATAAGACTACTTCACTTTTAGCCCTGAAAACATGTAAAATGGCTTCAAAGTAGCCAAATTAGAGGCAACTAGGGAAAGATTTGACTTCTTCCTTTAGTAAAAACCTTCAATGAATGAGTAGTCACTATATGAGAACCACTAGATATTTGACATTAACTGTCATTTACACTTATAACTGTCTTATAGACTTTTTAAAATATGAGGATTAAAGTTCAGAGAGGTTCTGTAGTTTTTCTAGGATCACATAGCAATGAATGGTAGATCTAGAAACTGAACCTAAGGATGCCTGATTCCAAGATGCATCTTTTACTTAGTAGAGGACAATAGCTCAAAATGAATAAGCTGCACTCACCAATAACCAAGATATGGAATCAAGTTAAGTGTCCATGAATGAAATAATAGACAATGAAATTTAAATATATATACAAGGTGGAGTTCTATTTGGTCTTGAAAAAGAAGGAAATACTGTCATTGGCAACAGCGTGGAAAAATGTAGAGGACATTGTATTAAGTGAAATACACAGATACAGAAAGACAAATACTACAGATTTCAGTTATGTATGGAATCTGAAATAAACAAACTGGTGAAATTAGAGAATAGAATGGTGGGTACAATAATCTGGAAAAGGAGGGACATGGTGAGAAGGTCACAATGTTCTAGTTAGAGGAAATAAGCTTTCCAGATCTATTGTAAATGGAATTTTATTCAACCATATAGAAAAATAAAAGTATAGAAAAATAAAAGTATAGAAAAATAAAAGTATTTCATTTGAAGGAAAATGGATGGAACTAGAGACCATCATGTCGAGTGAAATAAATCGAACTCAGAAGGTCAAGAGTCGTATATTCTCTCTCATATTCAGAAGCTAGACAGGAAAAAGAAAAAGAAAGATGGGGGTAGATCTCAAAAAAATTAAAGGGAGATCAGTAGAGGAAAGGGACCAAGGGGTGGGTGGTAAGGAGGGAGAAGGGAGTGCTGGGGAGTGATATTAGGTAGATTATATTGGTAGAGTGTGAGCATGAATGAATATGTAACAACAAATCCCATCATTATATATATATATATTTATAATGTACCAATTTTTTAAAATGTGGGGAAAAATAAGAGAAAATTAGAGGCTACACACCAGAGACAGACAATAATGCTTTTGAGGATAAGAGTGAACAACTTCTATTGAATGTCTTTCTAACATTTTGGATCAAAAAGTTCTGTCTCATAGAGTGCTAATGTAGTTTTTCTTGTCATAATAGGCAATAAAGGGCTTCAGGAAGCAGATGTCAGAGAATTAAATTAAAAAATCTACTGTGTATCAAGGTTACTATAGTAAAAAATGTGTTACATATTTCAAAATTGCAAAAAAAATAGATTTTGAATGTTCTCACTACAAAATATGATGAAGGAGTTGATGGGTATGTTAAATAGTCTGATCAGTGGATAAACTTTGGCATATATACACAAAATAGAATATTATTCAGCATTAAAAGAGAATAAAATTATGGCATTTGCAGGTAAATGCTTAGATTTAGAGAATATCATGCTAAGCAAAGTAAGGTAATCCTCAAAAACCAATGGCTGAATGTTCTCTCTGATAAGTGATGCTGATCCATAAATGGGGTGGGGAGCATGGGAAAAATGGAGGAACTGTGATTGGGCAAAGGGGAAGGAGGGGAGGAGAGGGACAAGGGGGAAAGAAATATGGTGGAATGAAATGAATATCATTGCCCTAGGTATATGTATGACTGAACATATGGTGTGACCTTAAATCATGTACAACCAGAAAAATGAAAAGTTGTTCTGCAACTGTGTACAATGAATCTAAATGCATTCTGCTGCCATATATACCTAACTAAAATAAATAAATAAATTCTTTTAAACAAATAGTTTGATATATGCTACTTTATTTGTGCTATACAACCTGGTCATATATGCATATATCAAATATCGCATTGTACCCCATAAATACACAGAATGAATGTTTTTCAATTAAAAAAAATAGATACCAAATTTTCTGTTTACTTTGAATCACTTTGGTAAGGAAAATAGCTCTAAATTAAATTGCATGAGAAAAAAAAACAGCAATGATTTCTATTTTCCCCTTAGGGTCAATATGTCCATACTGTCCTATTTTATTATTATTTTCTATTTAAGTGATCTATTAATTATTATAATCACATGATGGGTTTTTTATCATTTTTGCAGTTCTCTTTTTATTTATTATAATACATATTGCTACTTAGGTTAAGTATCTCTTTTCCAAAATATTTGAAAATAATTTTTTTTTTAGATTTTAGAATTTTTGGATATTGCAATGTTTCCATACATTTTACCAATTGAGGAGCATACCTAATTCATAAATCCAAAAATCAGAAATGCTCCAAAAGTCATTGCTCAAAAAGTTTCAGATTTCAGAGCCTTCTGGATTTTTAGATTTTTGATTATCTGCAGTGGCAATTTGGCTAAAGATGTTCTTTTTGTATTGCTATGGCAAAATGTCATAGACTGGATAATTTAAAAGGAACAAGAATTTATTCCTCATAGTTCTAGAAGTGAAAAGCTCAAGATGATGGCAAAGTGATGAAAGTTTCCTTGTCTGGTAAAGGTCTAGTCTCTGCTTCCAAGATGACATGGCATCTGGAAGGGAAGAATGTTAAGTCCTAACATGACAAAAGGAGGAAGAGTAAAGGTGGAAAACTCTCATTATCAAATACCTCTTTAAGAGCAATTAATCCCATCAAGTCACAATTTGTTACATTGGGGATTGTTTATTTCAGTAATTTCCTGTTTTCTCATATGGTCATCTAAATTTTTCTATATACTATCTTAACTCATTCCAGAAGTTATTATATACTGTGTTTTCTTCTGAAAAAAAAATTATATATTTAAAAAATACATATATGTCTTTCTTTTGTTTTTCTTTGTTGTTTGTTTTGTATTAGGAATTGAACCCAGGGCCTCTTAACCACTAAGCCCCATTTCCAGCTCCCTAGCTCAGTTTTATTTTTCATGTTGAGAAGGTCTCTCTAAGTAGCTCAGGGCCTCACTAAGTTGCTGAGGCTGACTTTGAACTTACAATGCTCCTGCCTCAGGCTCCCAAGCCACTAGGATTACCTTGACTTAATGAATTTACACTTTGGTTATTATAAAATGTTTTTCTTCCTCTCTCCTCAAGTTCATATTAGCTGGTATGGATATAGTCATTCCAGTTCTCTAAACGTTAGTAAACTTGCTGAGTAAAACCTAAACAGTAGTTCACTTCTAATTTAATCTTAGGTAATTCTTTCAGCTTCAGTTTTCTAAAATGTCTTTATTTCACATTAATTTGTAAACAACATTTACACAGCATACAAAATTCTAGTTTGCCACATTTTAGCTTCTGTTTTGTTTTGTTTTTCTGTTTCAGCTCATGGGAGACATTCTTCTTCTGTCATTCAGACTACTTTTTTGTTTGTATGTTTAATATTTTTTAGTTGTTCATACACCTTTATTTATTTATACTCGGTGCTGAGAATCAAACCCAGTGCCTCACACATGCCTGGCAAGTGTGCTACAGCTGAGCCACAGCTCCAGCTCTATTATTTGTTTTGGATGAGAAGTCTGAAGTTAACCTTAATTCACTCTCATTTGTCCTATTTCCTTTCTCTGCATAAATTTATATTTCTCTTTATCCTTGGATTTCAGAAAAATTATTAGCATAGTCTTTGATACAGTAATATCTGTGATTAGTCATGAGGGTCACTGACTATTTTGATTTATAAATACTGGTATCTATTAAAATTTATTCCTTCAAATGGTTTCTCTTCTCCCATTAGAACTGCAACTGTGTTTATGCACCATGTATGATATTGTACCACAGGTAACTAGGGCTATCTTCACTTAATTTCAGTTTTTTTCAATATTTATTTTTTAGTTTTAGGTGGACACAATATCTTTATTTTATTTTATTTATGTGGAGCTGAGGATCAAACCCAGGCCTCATACATGCTAGGCATGCACTCTACCACTGAGCCACAACCCCAGCCTCTCAGTTTTTTATTTTTATTTTTTTAAGCTGTGTACCTTGGCCCAAATCACGTCTAGTTCTAATGCCTTTAAGTTCTCTTGTATTGTTGACTGCTTCTTTAGCATCTTACATTGTCTTCTGCTCACTCAGTGAATTTTTCATTTTAAGCATTACATTTTTCATTTTTAAAAATCCTCTTTGTTCTTTTCCTACATATCTCTCATAGTTACAGTATTCCTTCCCTTTAGATCTCTGAGTATGTTGTATTTATAATCTGGTTTAAATTCTTATTTAAAAATTCCATTATCTCTGTTATCTATAGGAATGTTTCTATTAATCTATTTCCCTCTTTGGTTATGGGTCCCTGTAGTCCCTTCTATGTGTTCAGTAATTTTGGATTGCATGCTTGACATTGTATGTTTAACATCTAGTGTTTAAGGCAATCTCCTACCTGGCTGAAGGGCATGCAAATATTTTCCAGCACAATGTGAACAGTATGAATTATTTAATTTATAGGTTCTTGGGAGTTGTTCTTGCTGGGATTGCTGAAAATGTGCAGGCCTAGATCAGTAAATAACCTGAGTCAATCTGCCCTGTAAATTTCAGCTGCTTCAACCTCCCACAACCTCTCAACAGAAGAGAAATTTTCATAGCTCTGCTTGTGTCCTCTTTTCTTTCAATTAAGAAGCCCAGTGCAATTTTAAGACTCATTTGTGTCTTTTCAATTCATGTTTGAAACCCTGGTTGCCTGTTGTACCAATGCCTAAAAACAGACATTTCATATATTTTATCTGTTTTTCTTTGCAGACTGTGAGTTCTGTACTAGGAATATATGAACAGAAGCAGAATTTTAAACATAATATTTTAATTGCAAATGTTATCTACTCAATACTCTTACTTATACTCTTACTTCATTATCAAGATACAACAGTTTGTTTTAATTGCCTCATGTTATGAGGCAGAATTCTGAACCAAACTGATAGTTAAATCTGTAACAGACAAATTTAACCTATTTAATTTAGTAAAGACCTATTTAATCCTCCTGGTTTCCAAACTTACTAATTCTTTTGTATAAATTTCTACTAAGTTTATCTCACTCCCTCAATCTTGCCCTTCCTGAATAAAACTTAATTAACAGTTCAAGTTCATTACTGAATTCATTAACACACAACCTTTGTTTCTAAGTTTGTCACCTGGGCATGTATCCCTGATCCGTAGATTTGTGAGAGAACCCTAAAATATGTCAAGTCCAAATGCTATTTTAGGTTCACTGTACAAGTTTATTAGGAACAACAGTAGCAATGAGAAAGACAATATATGAATTCTTAAAAAATTAGACAAATTTCTTTGGTAAGTGATATCACAGGGATTAATACATTGGCTATAATAAAATATAATAAATCATTCAGGTTCTAGTGATTGCCACAAAACAATTTAATATCAAAGAAAAATATCTAACAATATACCACATAGACCTGAAGATGTATTTAACAACATTTAAACAATTTATATTTATTTATAAAATGTCCTTTAATAAGAAAACAGTAATTACTAAAGGGTTTCTTTGGAAGAAATATCTTCATATTAGAATTTATTACACCAGCAGCAGATAGTCCTTTAGCTAACCGACTTTGTGTGCTTTGGGGAAATTTTATGAGTATGAAGCATTGAATGTGTTTAAGTAAGTTTTTAGCAAACAGAAGGCTTTCAGAGCACCTCAGAAGGAACATGTTCTCAGTGTTGGCAACTTAGCTAGCTTGCCATGCATAATTTATTGGAGAAAAAAAAAGCCTGTTGGAATATGAAGACTACTGTGATTTTCTTTAGCTGAATATGTATTTTTTAAATGAGAAGGGTTTGAAACCATTTGAATTTTAAAGACTGTCTTCATTAGCAAACATTTATGACAATTGTTGAAATATTTTGACTTCACTTGTATGTTTCCATAAGGATTCACATTCTGGCAATAATTTCACTAAACATCTAAGATAACTTTGTCAGTCTTGCATCGAATTAAAATAAAAGTTGATTTTTAACAGCTAAAATATATGCTCAAGCATAGTGTCTGTGATAATGTTAAGAAAAGAAACTCAAATATGAGTTGCAACATTCAAAGTAGAGTAAGAAAAAGAGAAGGTTAATACCATAAGATGAAAATCTTTCCAGCACAAACATTTATGAGCATATCTTATCTCTACATTAGCATTGTATTAGCACTTACACTAGGCAGGGTTGGAGAAATGATTAGGTTTCAATGAATTGAATATCCTGAGACATAAGAATAAGATTTGTGCCAGGCACAGTTGCACACATCTGTAATTACAGCGACTGGGGATGCTGAGGCAGGAGGATCCTGAATTCAAAGACAGCCTTAGCAACAGTGAGGCACTAAGCAACTCAATGAGACCCCGTCTCTAAATAGAATACAAAATAGGACTGGGGATGTGGTTCACTGGTTAAATGCACTTCAGTTCAATCCCTGATACCTCGCCTTCAAAAAGAATAAGATTTGTGACATAAAAAGATAAATAAGGAAATAAAAATTGGCAACTTATATACAAGCCACCTTAAAACCTGGGACTAAGTGTATGTTAGTTTACACAATGAATGAGTAAATTCAATTCAATGATAGTGTAAACAAAGCTAGAGATTGTCGATACATATTAGTGATTTGTTTTTAATTAGAATATAACTGATTTTGTTTCATAGTGGCACATGAATCAGCATCCAGAGATCCATCTATGAAAATGCATATATTAATATAAAGGAATAACTGATATATAAGCCAGATAGCTTAATGAATTTCATTTTGCATAATCAGAGCAGAGTATCTATCACATAACAGTGTATTCTAAACGGAAATAAAAGCAATTTTGAATTTTTTCTTTCAGTATAAATTTTTAAATTTTATCTAGTTACAACAAATCTTTTATATGAACAAAATGTTGAATTTCTTATGGCTTCATTGCAAGTAAATATACAGTTGCTAAGCTAAGTGCAAAGTGTAATAGGTTAGAATCACAAATAATTTATAATTACCACCATTCCCTTTAATCTATGAAAGTAAATTTATTTCTTATAAGTTTTGAAATTATTTAATAAGCTATGTTTTTCATTAAAATAAAACTTGTGAAAAATTTAGTTTAGTGTCCACATTGTTGCACACATGTTATTAATAGTCATAATAATAATAAATGATCATTAGGGTTTTTTTCATCTCAGAAACAAATATGTTAAATTTAGCAGAAACAATAAGTGTATTTATACTTTTAGACAGTCTAAACAGATAGCTTAAACATAAACTACTATGTTATAAAATTAACTTCAATAGAGACTCACTAATTTATATATTTGGGGAAATTTGGGGAAAAGAATTTATTTGAAATTTTTCAGCATTTCTGAGGTATTTCCATATGTTCCTCATTTAAGCTTTTCCAACATCTGGGAACTTATTTCTTTATAATAAAATAATACAAGTTCAATAGTAAGGAATGGATTCATTCTTCCCTGTGGCCCATATGCTGTCTCCACTCAAAGCAATTCTTCCTTTTCTTTCAACCAGTCAATCCAAATCAAATAGCAAGTGATTCCATTTTCCTGACATTTCTCTTCTTATTAAGAGTTATCATTTCTCCATTGTGTATATATGCTAATTATTTTTATCCATTCATCTACCGTAGGGCATCTAGGTTGGTTCCACAGTTTAGCTATTGTGAATCCTGCTGCTATAAACATTGATGTGGCTGTGTCCTTATAGTATGCTGTTTTTAAGTCCTTTGGGTATAGACCAAGGAGAGGGATAACTGGATCAAATTCTGCTGTCATGTATTTTAAAAACAAAATCAATTAAATCAAAAGAGTTATCATTTCTCCTCTTTGTACAAATTCTTCTAAGACTCTAATTTTCCTTTTATAATTCCTGAAAGAGCATGAAAGTTTCTTTTTATACTAGTGTTTTTGTTCTGAATGCACCCCAATCTGTCTTCTGTTAAGTAGTATCAAGAATTGTTTCATTCCTAAATATAGTCCATTAGGGTTCTTCAGAAAAACAGAACCAATAGAAAACTCTAACCCAGAAGAACTAGTGTGTAACATCAATCTGAGTCTGAAGACCTGAGAACCAGGGAGCTAATGGTTTAAGTTCCAATTTGAAAACCAACAAGATGAAGAAGAGTGAATATACTGTCATACTTTGAGTCTAAGAAGACCAGTGTTCCAGTTTCAATAATCATTCAGGACTTCAACTGATTGGATGAGGCTCTTCCAATTAGGGAAAATAATTGTTTTACTTATCTGTCAATTTAGATGTTAATCTCATCCAGAAACATCTTCACTCACATAACCAATAATATTTGATCAAATGCCTGAGTACCCATGATCCAGTAAAGTTGACACATAAAATTAACAATCAAATTTATATGACCTTGAACTTTTATAATAGAATTCAAACTTTTTAGACAAGTTTTAATATCTCAAGTTATTAAATTAATACCATTCACACATATATGAAATACATATATATTTTCAAAATATATTTATATATTTATATATAGCTATATATATATATTTATATATAGCTGGGTCAAGAATACAAACAACAATACAAACAACAATAAGTATATTTGCAAAATATATTAGTAATTTTGTAACTGGAAACTGTTTGAATCAATTTTAACTTATACAGAAGGAATTGAAATTGTGATTTAACATTATACCCAAACAATGGAGTAATAATTAATTGTAAAAAAAAATATAAAAAATAACCCTAGAAAACTATATGTTGGAAATTATACAATATGATTTTTTAAATAATAAATTTTAAATAAAATCAAGGTAAAAAGTACATATATTGGCACCAAAATAGACTGGTAGACCAATGGTACAGAATAGAGAACACAGAGACTAACTCACATAATTGCATTTATCTTATATTAGACAAAGGCACTAAAAACATATTGGTGAAAAGATAGCCTCTTCAACAAATGGTGCTGGGAAAACTAGAAATCCATATGCAACAAAATGAAATTAAACCCCTATCTCTAACCATGCACAAAACTCACCTCAAAGTGAATTAAACAGAGACACTGCACCTATTTGAAGTAAAACTGTAAAGTAAAACCAAATCTCCATCATGATGGATTAGGTCCCAACTTCCTTAATAAGTCTTCTATAGCACAAGAATTAATAAATGGGAACCAATAAATGGGATGGATTCAACTCAAAAGCTTCTTGTCAGCAAAAGAAACAATCAGTGAGTTGAATAGAGAGCCTACAGCTTGGGAGCAAATTTTGCCACTCACCCATAAGAGCACTAATTTCTAGGATATATAAAGAACTCAAAAAGCCAAAGAGCAAAAAACAAATAGCCCAATCAATAAATTGGCCAAAGAACCGATCAGACACCTCTCGGAAGATGATATACAATCAATCAACAAATATATGAAAAAATGTTCAACATCTCTAGCAATTAAAGAAATGCAAATCAAAACTATTCTATTTCATCTCACTCCAGTCAGAATGGCAGCTATCAAGAATACAAACAACAATAAGTTGTTAGGGAAAAGGGCGCACTCTTACATTTCTAGTGGGACTGCGAATTGGTGCAACCAAGCTGAAAAGCACTATGAAGACTCCTTGGAAAACTTGGAATGGAACCACCATTTGACCCAGCTATCCCACTCCTCAGTCTATACCCAAAGGACTTAAAAACAGCATACAACAGGGACACAGCCACATCAATGTTTATAGCAGAACAATTCACAAGAGCTAAACTATGGAACCAATCTAGATGCCCTTCAGTAGATGAATAGATAAAGAAAATGTGGTATTTATACACAATGGAATATTACTCAGCATTAAAAGGGAATAAAATTATGGCACTTACAGGTAAATGGATGGAGTTGGAGAAGATTATGCTAAGTGAAGTTAGCCAATTCCAAAAAAAAAATGTTTTCTCTGATATAAGGAGAGTTGGGACGGGTAGCATGGGAGAATGAGATGAACTTTAGATAGGGCAAAAGGGTGGGAGGGGAAGCAGGGTCCATGGGGGTAAAAAAAAATGGTGGAATGAGAAAGATATCTTTGCCCTAAGTACTTGTATGAATACAGGAATGGTGTGAATACACTTTGTATACAACCAGAGATATGAAAAATTGTGTTCTGTATGTGTAATAAGAATTATAATACATTCTGCTGTCAGATATAACAAATTAGAATTTAAAAAAATGTTAAATGTTCATGATTTATCATGACTTTAAAAAATCAGACTCAGGGTGAAGCTGAAAGATTCTCATTATGACCTCAAAAATATAATTTTATCTGCCATTTCACTGAAAAAATTTTTGTTAAAGAGTCTTAAAAAATGCTCCCAGATCCACTCTACTCCATTATATATGCAAGTTTTCAGGAAATTCTTTCACAACATAGGACCCGCACCACCACCAAAACAACAAATGCCTTTCTCAAAAATATTTTATGGGTCTTTTTGTCCATATTTATTGATAATAAATTAATATTCATATGTTTTAATCCCATAATGTTTTGAAAAAAATATCAGATTTTACTGAAAGAAACAGGAAGACTGAAGATAAAAACACATCTTTGAATCCCCATTTTTTTTTTCAACTGGCATATTGTTGGCTGGATAATAACTCACTTCGAAATACAAGCCATTTATTATAGAAAATAATGGATGATTAGGAAAAAAGAATCAAAAGTCCAGGGAATACAGCCATAATCCAGAGAATACACCTCATCCTATGAAAGACCAAATCCTAATAAGGGAATGAAAGACTGTTGTCCCTCACTGACTTTCAGAACTGCTATGGACAAATACCTATTGTTTGCCTCCCGTTTCCTCAATTTTTTGAGAAGTATATCCTTGTTCTGACATTGTATGTTGGGCATGGGCAGATAAGTCTTTTTAGGTTACTAGTCTTTAAAAGAGTGTCTTTAAATAAAAAGAGAGATCAAATGGAGAATTCATCTGAGGATAATTATACAAGCCTAGGCCGATTTGAAATGATGATATCCTGGACCACAAGCCTGAGCCTGATTCAGTTAAAACTCATGTGTATTATTGAGAGGAAGCATGTGGTAAGATGTGAACTACTATGGCTAGTGAGTAGTTCATAACTCATGTTTACTCTTGTGTCTAGTGGGTAGTGTTAGGTGCCGGACAGGCTGAGTAAGCTGTCTGCAGGGCATGCCAAACAAAGTTAGCTGCAGGATGACCTTGCCTCTCAAATCCTCTGGTTCTTTATCAACTATTTGCTTCAAGCCCAAACGCCCAAGCCCCCGCTCAAGGCTGAACACTCAACCCTCTGCTCAAGGCTGAACACGTAACCCCCCTTGTGCCAACAAGGCAGCTTGAAGACCCAGAGACCTCATTAGATTTGGACTATAAAAACTCCCTCCTGCCAGGCCCCTCTCTCTCTTGCTATCTCTCTCGCTTTCTCTGTCTCTCTCTCTTGTTCTCTCTCTCTCTCTCTCTCTCTCTCTCTCTCTCTCTCTCCTCTTTCTCTCTTTTCTCCTCTGTTGCACTGCTGCAATAAAGATCTCTTGGTTGCTCTGAGTGTTGTGGTCACTTTTCTTTCAGGTAGTATATTTATTTCCCATGGATATATAACACTATTTTGCATCCAGTACCCTCTTTAAGAAACTAGCTATTCTATCATCCAAGAAGTATAATTGCCCTCATCTTAGAGTCTAGGCAGGATTGTGATTCACTTGTGGCCAATAAAATGTGGCAGAAGTAATGTTTTGTGGCTTTTGAGGTTAGTTCTTAAAAAGTGATGCACTTTTGTTGTTTTGTGATGGAACATTCAACTTTGGATGACTGCCCCACCATGTATGCAGTTTTGGCCAACAACCCCAGTCAATACCCAGAGTCATCAAAATGCAGATTTAAGAAGCCTCCGAATTATAATAGAACCAGTCATTGTGAATACCATTATTCAAGACATTCCAAGCCAGAATCCAGACATCATGGAACCTCTCCATGAGCCCTGTCTGGATTCTGGATTTATAGGGTCAATAGACATAATTAAAGGAATTTTTATGCTACTGTGATTTGGATGTTTACTTCAGTTGGCAAAAATAGAAGCTGAAACAATATTGATAACTTTCCATAAGGAAAAAAAGGCAGTTATCATAAAAGAGAATATCAAATAGTAATAAATGAACCAAACCATACTTCAAATAAATACACAATGTCCACACTGAAAAGTGAAGAAAGAACTAGTTCAAATAACATATTTTGTCCAAACACAAGACAAAACTGAAAAAAAAATACTGACTTCTGGTTAACAGACATCTTTATCATAGTGCCAGTGGACTTATCTGTTCTGCATATTTCTGCAGAATTAATCAAATGAGGAACCATGTTACAATTATGGAGGTGAGATTTCATAAAAAAGAAAGTTACTCTTGGAGAAATGAGTTTCAAGTATGAAAAATTTGGAACTAGAATTAACTGTTAATATTGGAATTGAAAGTCTCAGAATACATTCATTTGTTTTTCTTTTTCTGGATAACACAGATAGATGACAGTCTCCTACCATTGTCTGCAAATAAGGCTTAGAAACAATGATACCCTAGGAGATATAGTTATTAATATTGGTTCCTAGATACTTTTTCCTCAAAAAGAACCGAGGGCCTTTGAAAAAACGGTTGATTGCCAATCTAAGCACAATTCATATAAATGAGTATGAAATACTTTGTGACTTAAGGAAGCTATCAAAAAATGATGGAAAGGCTGGGGATATAGATTGGTTAATCCTACCACCACAAAAAAATAAGATTAAAGAAACTAAAATGATGGAGAATTATGTAAAGCATAGAAAGCCATCTTCAAGTGGCTTTTACTGATCAAATTGAGAGCAAGGCATCAACCTAAATTAAGTATTAGTAAAATAATCCATAAGTCTATAATTATATAAAGAAATGGAAAGACTCCTAAAATGTCAAGGAAGAGAGAGCTGTGTAGAATTGCCAGGCAAAATAAATGTAGAATGAATGAGGGAATTAGAAAATGACAGTTTACCCACAATGTTAATTGCTTTGAGGAAAAATCACCAATGCAGGCTGAATCTAGGAGATCAATGTTTGATGAGAAACAGGCGATTTATACGCATATCTCCGCAAATAGCTTATTGATTTCAAAGGGAAAATAATAACTTGACAATGAAGAAATTTGGCAAAACCCCCCAAGTTATCAAATTTAACAGCACAAGGAACAGGAGAAACTGAAATCATGTACTTCCTGATATGATGCATTGCAAAAAAAAAAATGTCTGATGAAATGTTGATCTTCTGAAAAATTATGAACCCCCAAACACATGTCAAAAATATTCAATAAATAATTGGCCTAATGTCAATGTCATAAAACACAAAAGTCTTAAAACCTTTTTTAAGTTGAAGTAGAATTAAAAAGATGTTACGATTGAAAACAATCTAGAATTCCAGATCAGGTTCTAAGCAGAGAACAAAAATAACCATAGATGACATTAGCAGGATAGTGAGCAAAATTTCAAGTGAGCCGTGGGTTACATAACAACCTTGCAAAATATTAAATTTCCTGATTTAGACTATTGGTTCAGAAAGAAATTTTTCTTTACTCTTAGGAATAAAAGTAAATATTTACGGTTAGAAGTGCATGCTTTGATGCTGCAACTAATTATTTGTGTACTCTCAAATGATAAGCGTGCATGTGTGTATGTGTGTCCATAGAAAAATAGAGAACAGGAGAGGATGAGAGAAAAAAGAACAAAGAAAGAAAATAAGAGAGTGAGCAAGAGTGAGCAAATGCTAAAATGAAAAGGACAAATGTTAACAAATGATAAGGACAAGCAAAGATGATGTATAAATTATTTGTACTCTATTATTCTTGTAATTTTTCTCTAAGTTTAAAGTTATACTGAAATAAAAATTTCCCCCACTAAATATGTTAACAACAACTTAGAATTTTCAAGTCTTACAGGCTAAACACATTGCAAGCTTAAAAGAATAAATTCTGCCTTTATAACTTAATTATTATAGGAAAATAACCTTTCTCTGCACATTTAAACTACTATAATCATAAGCTTATGTGTCGGCATACAATGTAAGCATGTTACCAAAATAGAATTCATTTTTACTCATATACTGCAAGAGTATAAAATTCCAATTCACAATATACAAAGTCATTACACAGACTTATTTTGCTTCCAAAATATTTTTTTTCTAAAATTTAAGTGCCCACAGTAAATTTTATGTACTCAATAATTTTGAAATGTAAATATATTTTATGCTAAGCTGACAATGAATTGTTGAAAATTGTTCATTAGACATTGCATCATTTGGAAATGGAAGATTTTGAGAATTATGGAATACAAATGTAATGATATACTTCGAAATATAACAGATATATTAATCACTTTATTGAAAATGAAATATGAAATATATTGAAATGTATCTTATTATAAATAACACTAAAGAAAGATTTTGAATACCTTAGAAGATGGAAAGATCTCCCATGTTCTTGGATAGGCAGAAGTAATATTGTCATAATGGCTGCACTACCAAAAAGAAACAATCAAGATCATGAAGACAGAGCCTACAAAAATGGGAGAAAATCTTAACAAACTGCACTTCAGATAGAGCATTTTTATATATGGTATAGTTATATAAAAACTATTTTTATACATTTTATAATTATATCTTTATATTATGTCTTTAGTTCGGCTATTATCTTTTTAATTATGTACTTAGGCTTTTTTTAAGATAACCAATATGAAAAGGTTTTTAAATTTTACATATATATATATGTTATTTATTTGGTGAATTTCTATTCTTTTAATGACTGAGCTCATTGCAATGAACTTTACTATTAGTCCCTCTTCATAGTGCCCCAGAGATTTTGATATGTTTGTTGATATTCTCATTCTCTAATTAGTCAATATTCTTTCATATTTTTCTATTTTATCCCTGATTTTCTCAGCTATTCATTGGTCATTCAATAGCATATATTTCATTGCCAGGTATTAGAGTAGCTTGTATTTTTTATTTTATCATTGATTTCTAATTTCATTCTGTTATAATACGATAGAATGTGGATTATCTCTATTTTTTGTATTTGCTAAGAGTTGCTTTGTGGCATAATGTATGGTGTATTTTATAGAAGGATTCAGGTGCTGCTGAGAAGAAAGCATATTGAGTCATTGATGGATGAAATATTCTATATATTATCTCTATAGTCTAAATTTTTAATTGCATTTTTATTCTATAGCTTCTTTATTTTGCTTTGTTTTGAAAATCTATTGATGGGTGAGAAAGGTGTGTTGATATTATCTAGTATTATTGTGTTGTGATATATTTGATTCTTGAAATTGAAAAGATTTGTTCAACGTATGTAGATGCTTCATATTTTGGGACATAAATATTTAGAATTTTTATATCTTGTTGATATATAATTTCCTTAAGAAGGAAGAAATTACCTTCTTTATCCTTTCTGATTAACTTTGACTTCAAGTCCACTTTATCTGATATGAGACTAGAAACCCCTGCTTGTTTATGAGATCCATATGTATGAATGATATGTAATTTCCCATCCATTTACTTCAGCTTGTGGATGTTTTTGCCTATGAGGTGAGTCACGTGGAAACAGCATATTGTTGGGTTTTGTTTTTTAATCCAATCTGTCAGTCTATGTCTTTTGATTGATGAGTTTAAGCCATGTACATTCAATGTTATTATTGAGAAATGGTTTTTGTTCCCTGTCATTTTGTATTATTTCTGGTGTTTAATTTGAATTGGTTTCTTTTTTGATTGACTTTTCTTCTAGTGTAGTTTCTTCCTTGCTGGTTTTCAGTTGTATTTTTGATTCCTTCTTTATGAAATATCTTGTTCAGTATGTTTTATAGTGCAGGCTATTTAGTTGTAAATTTTTTTAAATTTTGTTTATCATGGAAGGTTTTTATTACTTTGTGAATTCTTTAGCTTAATTTTTCTGGGTATTATTCTTGGCTGGCATCTATTTTCTTTCAGGGCTTGGTGTATATTATTCTAAGACTTTCTACTTTTGAGGGTCTGGGTGGAGAAACCAGCTGAGACCTGGATTAATTTCCCTCTAATTGTGACCTGTCATTTTTTCTCTGGAAGTCTTTAAAATTCTATCCTTGTTCTTTATGTTAGGCATTTTCATAATAATGTTCTGTGGTGTGGTCCTGTTGTAATTTTGTATATTTGGGGTCCTGTAAGTCTCCTGTATTTGATTTTTCATTTCATTTTTTGGGATTTTGAAAATTTTTCTGATGTTTCATTGAAAAAAAATTTACATTCCTTTGGTTTGTATCTCTGAGCCTACATCTAGCCTAATAAACCTTAAATTTGGTCTTTTCATGCTATCCCATATATCTTGGAAGTTCTGTTGGTCTCTTAACATCTTTTCTCCATGGTCAAATTGTAATGATTAATTTGAATTGTCAACTTGATTGGATTAAGAGATGCTGAGGACTGAGATGCTATTAGTGTGTCAATGAGGGTGTGTCTAGGAACGATTGGCATGTGGGATAGCAAAATGAAATGGAGACACTCCCTAAGCATGAACAGCACTGTCCAATAGGATTATGGCTTGAATAAAATGAAAGTTGAAAGAACAAGGAAGCTGCAGCAGATGTAAGCTCAATTCTTCTTGAATGGGTTCTTGATTGTTACTTTGATTGTCTGAGGATATCTGACTCTCGATTCTTCAGTCTTTCAAAGTGGACTCTCCCAGTGATTCTCCAGAAGCTTTCAGTCTTGGACTAGGGTAGCATCATTGATGCTTCTTGTTCTGGGTCTTTAGCCTCTTGATCTGCTCAGCTACTGGTTCTTCCAGCTCCCCAGCTTCAGACTACTATTGTGGACTGTCCAACTTCTGGTCATGTAAGCCAACCTGATAAATCTCCTTTTTATAATTATGCTTCCTGTTGATTCTATTCCTCTAGACAACTCTGATTAATACAGTCAAGCATAATTTTAATACTACATATTTTGTCTCCATTGCCTGAAACTCTGTGTTCCAACAGTTCTAGCCTATTGGTGATGCTTTTCATTGAATTTTTAATTTTGTTTATTGATTCATTTATTTCAGTCATTTCTTCTTCATTTATTTCAGAATTTCTCTTTATTGAAGAGAAATTCATCTTCCACTTCCTGTATTTTAACTCTGATTTTACTCCTTATATCATCCTTTATCTCACTGATCACTTTTACTATGTGTATTCTAAATTTTTTCTCTGATACTTCTTCCACTATGACTTGAGGAATTCTATTATTGAAATATCTTGGTTTGTTTAAGGTGATTTGTTCTCTGGTTTTTCATGTTGTTTATAGGTATACTCATCTAACAGTATAGATCGAAGCCAGGAGAATTTCTACCCTGTGGAATTATAGCATCCCTGAAGGTTTCCCCTACCTCACCATTTAAGGGTAGACAAATATTAACAATCATTAAAACAAACATTTCCTGCTATGATGCCTACAGTGTTAATTATCACAATAAACAGAAATTAAGGGAAACTGGTAAGTGAGAAAAAAAAATATATATATATATATGAAAATAAAATATATAACAAAAATAATAAAATTTAAAATATAATATAATATATAATATAATATAAAATAAAAGAATACAACACAAAACTGAAGTATATTATTCAAACATCCTAGAGCTCAAAATGACTAATCCATGAAAAATAACTGGCTGAAAAAATGCTAGAAATGATTAAAAAAAACCAAATATGAACATGTATAAATGTTCACGAACCACTAAGGTCACAATTAAACAGAGAAAAGAAAAGAATTGATGAAAAGTTAAAGAATATTTTTTCCTGGTGTCTCAACTTCCCTACTCATCAGTTTTATGTGGGGTTGTCTGGTGTGTGATGCTTGATTCACCTTCAGGGTGGGATTGCTGGAAAGAGGTAATCCTGTAGGTGAAACTCCAGAAGGTGGGGTTGGGGTTGAAGCTTAAGTAGGCTCCAGGCTCTTCACTGAATGCCAGATGGTCTGGAAATTTTAAATCCGTGCACCTCCAGGGCCCAGCAATTGCTGGTCCACCCTGGAATACTATATATCAGGGATATCCTCTGTATTCTACTCATGTAGTGGAGGAGCCAATTCTTAGTACATTTTGTTACTTGTGAACCTCATTTTTCCTGGTCTTGGGTTCAATATCCAAATGAAATCTCTCCTACCATCCCCCTTCAAATTCCTGGCCAGGCATGTCTCTCCCAGCCTGTCCAGCAAACAGCCTAGGTGGAGGGGAAAGGGGATAGCAGCCAGGTGCATTTCCATAACTAGTAGTATCCTGTGTGAACCTCTCTCCACATTTGATTTTCTCCTGGTAGCTTAGGCACATTCTATGTCATGCAGTGTGGGTTTGCCAGGCCTGTGTTTCAGGCCAAACTTCCAGGAATCTGATACCCCAGCTGCTGCCCCTGCACCTTGGCTGAAAATTGATTTCTCCTCTGTCTCCACATGCAGCTGGAAGAGATGTGGTCTCTTTCCTGAAAAAGGATATTGTGTAGCATGCCTTTCAATTTACTTGGGCAGTTTCGTTGATCTCTAAACTCTCCATACCCAGACATGCCTGAGGCCTCCTAAAAATTCAGGTTCCTTAATCCTCTTACTTCTCCACTTGACTCATTGGAAACTCTGATTGGTGCCTTGACCATGGCAACAGCTATGGCTCTGGGGAGTTCTTCCTTATTTTCTTATATTCAACCTGCTGAGTCCCTTAAGTTTAGTTTAAATTAATTTATAATCATGACTTTTGCTCAATTATTCATGTTATTAATGCCAGTGACTTTCTTTAAATCTTTATTTGGATGGGATATAGTATTAACTTTTGGTATCTAAATGATTTATATATGAAAATTCATCAACTATATGTCTAGAAATAATCAAGAGGCCCACATACACCATAAGGAGGCATTGAGTTCAATGAATTTAAAGAGCCAAATATAATTTATATCCTTCTCATTTAAATTTCTACTGTAAACAAATAAACATCCTAATTTTTTTAAGATTCAGTTCACCTTCCCCAGTGTTTTTTAAAATAGATATTATACAATATGTTAAATATATTTACATATTAACTAGCTTTATCTATTTAGCATATATAATGATGAGAAATTTCTCAATGTATTTGCTTTCACATTTTAAATACATTCTGCATTTTAAGTAGGTTTCAATGTGTTATGTATGCCTACAGCTCTGTTTAAGTTACATGCCTTTCCTTCATACTTTTAAATTACTTTTATAGCAGTTACACTCTGCTTTGACAGCTGTTTGCTTATAAAACATATTAAGAAAATACCTTTTTTCCTTAATTTTTACTGTCTCTTTGGCTTTGAATTACATTTCAGACAACACATAATGCATGCAATTGCATGCTTTTTAGTAAATTGACACAGTTGTATAACCATCCACAGAATTCACCCTAAATATTTCCATCACTATGAAGAGGTCCTATGTGTCCCTTGCAATTGGTAGCCTTTCCACCTCTGTCCTATCCTGCCTTCTCACTCTCTGCATTCCTACCTCAACACTAAAAGTCATCTTCCCAAATACTGAAAATCATACGCTATATAATTATTTGAGTCAGACTTCTTTCATCTAATCCTTTTGAAGATTATCTATGTCCTACCTTGTCCCAGGAGTTTATTTCATTTTAGTGCTGAATAGTGTTCAACTGAATGGAGAATCTTGTTGTTTGTTTGTTTTTCTATGTAAAAGTTGGTGGACCTTTTAATGTTTTCCCTTTTTGATTACTTGAATATTCTTTCTACAAAAACCCAAGTGTAAGTCTTTGTGTTGATAGATGTTTCCATTACTTAGGAGTTAGAGACCTACTCATGGAATTATTGGAATGTAAATAATATTTACATTACATATATTTCACAACTTTTAAAAACTGCTAAGCTATTTTCCAAGTGGCAGTACCAGTTGACGTTTCCATCAGTAATGTGCAATATCTTTATTTACTCACATCATTGCCAAATTTGTTATTGTTCTTTTCAATACTATTAGTATAGCCACCTCAGGGATTGTAAAGTGATACTTCAGTGTGTTTTTAATTTTCATTTTCCTCATAAATAATGAATATCTTCTCATGTTTATTTATATGTATCTTTTTTGTGGAAATACTACTTAAATATTTTGCTTTTGAAAAAATGGCTATGTTGTTACGATTTATTTCTCAGAGTTTGCTTTATGTTCTGTATACAAGTCTTTTATCAGAAATCTATTTTTCAAATATTTTCTCTGAAAATCTGTATTTTTCATCTTTTTAAAAACATATTTTGAAGGTCAAATATTTTTAAATTTTTATGTTTAGTTCATTTTTTTCTTTTTTGTTATGCTTTTTATTAGCTTAACCTAGGTCTTAACAGGTATATTTTTTCTGAATTTTATAATTTTACCATATACCAATTATTCAGTGAGATTTGGGGGTTTTGTTTTGGTTTGGTAAACACAGGTAGTCTGAAATACAGTCTTTGTGAATGTGGGTGTCTAGTTGTTCCTGTACTGTTTGTTAAAGGGACTATCCTTTTCCACTGAATTATTTTTGTTTGTGTTGGAAATAAATTGAACATGAACATAAATTTTAATGGATGATTCTATTCCATAAATCCAAATATTTATGCTTATGTTAGTATAACACTGTCTTGATTAGTATCACTTCATGATAAAAGAAGAAAGTGTAAATCTTCCTGTTCTCATCTTTAACTGTTGTAGCTGTCTTGGATCCTTTGCATTTCCATAAATGTTAATATTGGTATGCCCATTTCTGCAAAATGGAGTTTTTAAGAGATAGTCATTCTTAACAATACTAAGTATCTTCAAATACATGAATGTGAAATACCCCTTGATTTATTTATATTTTTCTTAATTTCTTTCAACAACATCTCTAATCTTCAGTGTACTAGCCTGGCACTTTTTGTTGAATTTACGCCTATGTATTTTACTCTTGATGCCAAGGTAAAATCCCTAGTGATTTTTGGACATTCTTCTTGTGTCCTGGGAGCTTGCTGAGTTTGTTTATTAGATCTGTAAAAGGTGGTATGGATTTTTCAGGTCTTTCTGCATATACAGTCACACCACCTGTGAGTAAGGACAAGTTTAATTTTTCCTTTATAGTCTAGATACCTTTGTTTTCTTTATCTTCCCTTATTATGGTAGTAAAATTGTCAGTTCATTGTTGAATAGGAACAGTGAGAGCAACTTTTCCTTGCCCTTAATTTTATGGGAATAGCTTTCAGACTTTCATCATCACCAGTAAGTACAGTGTCAGCTGTAGATTTTCATAGCCACCAATTAAAATGGTGAGAGATTTCCTTTATGTTCTTAGTTTGATGGAAGTTTTTTGTGTTGGATATTGTTAAATGATGATAATATAGTGTTTGTCCTTTATGTTCTTAATACTGTATGTTAGTTAATGTTCTGATATTAAACCAGTCTTGGATTCAGGTGTAAATTCTCCTTGGATAAGGTACAACATTCTTATCATGTGTTGCTGGATTTGATTTGCTTATATTTTGTTAGCAGATTTTATAACTATATGCATGACTAATATAGAGCCCAATTTTTTTCTTGTGATATTTTTGGATTTTATATTATCAGCATCATAAAATCCGTTGATAAGTGGTTTCTCCATCTCTATTTTGAAGGGCATTTTGTGAAGTACAGCTATTACTTCTTCTTTAAAGATTAGATAGAATGGTTTCTCATTCCTCTCAAATGTTGATGTTCCAAAGAATAGGCTCCAATTCTGTTCTAATATTGTTTTTCATATACTTTCTTCCAATAATCTAGCTATACCTATACTGCAAACTTCCATTATAACCTGAGGATTTCCAAATCTGGATCTGCCTCTTGAATTTTATATTTCTCCTTCCATCTTCCTACTGATTACTTAGTCCTAATTGTTCACTGGCATTTCAAATACCCAAATTATACTCTCTGTGCTGTTGACATAAAAGCCACCTAGCTGCTCCCAGAATCATGGACTTTTCCACATATTGTACCGCCACATATTCAATTATTATCAAATTTTGCAGATACAACCTCCAACATATCTCCTGAACTTTTTCAACTTTTATCTTCTGACATTGTCATTGTCACAATTTCTTGCTTTAAAGTATTCACTCAACAGTATTTTTTGCCCCTGCTTTTCATGTAATTCCAATTAAGTTTTATAAGCAGGAGGCATCATTTGGACTATTAGAGATAGTTACCAAAAATCCTCTAATTAATGGTGAAATCTTTGATACAATACCTGTATTAATACTGTCTGTATCCCCCAGAGTAACCATCTCTGACAGTTGGGTCGTTGTTAAGAATATTAACAGATACCCTACTGGTATATATTTTTCTGAATCTTGATAATGTAAAAGCTTTGTAGAAAATTCATACTTTCATTTCCCATTCAAAAATGCATCCTGTCCTTAATTATGTCCTAGAAGGGGGTTTTAAATTTCTATGCTCTTCATATAAAGACTTATATCCATAAGGAAAGTTATCATGTATATATTAATGGCAGAAACATAAGCAATATATAGCCTTTCCTATAATGATTTCTTTAATTTGCTCATTTGAAAGACAGCCTATACCATTTCCCTAAAATATAATTTCCAAAAAGGAATAGTTTAAAAAGAAAAAAATTTTAAAGCTAAGTATAAATATAGAGAGATGAAAAAGTCAGGAAAAGAAAAAATATGAAGAATAGAAAAAATAAATCTTTATATCCATAACCCTCAGAAAGTTAAATACAACATATGTATTTGCTTGGTGAATGGATATTGTAGTTAAAAAGCAATTACAATAACACTTTTTAGTCATCTGCATGTACAATTCCAATTGTGCTGAGATGCTCACAATTATATATTTAAAGTAACTGCTGTTAATAAAAGTGCCGGCTTAAAATAAAAATCAGTCACATTATAAATGAAACAACAGTTAATACCAATTACCAGTTGTCAAGGTAATGGCTGAATACTAAAAGGCAGGTATTTTGCTCCTTTGGCTTATTCAATCTGCTTCCTAAATAGGGCACAAGGTATAAAGTTAAACATCTATGAGATTACAGATCTAGGGTCAGATATTTTTCCCTTGGCATTTACACACTATCATTAAAGTTATACTGCAACACTATTAATTATGTCTGATTACCTCCTTGTCTATATTTGAAAGCAAATAATTGCAGAGCATTTATATCCTGAAGCCTTCCTTTATTGCTAGTTAGAAAAATATTCTTTCCAATATTTTGAGAGTTCTTCAATTTTTAAAAGAAGTCACTTTATTTAAAATTAAAAAGGATGTTCAATGTAGCCATTTCCCTTTTACATAAATCATATACAAAATTTAAAAATCAAAACAAAGTCTATACATGAGACCTTAAAACAATCACTCTGGGGTAATTTTTTAATATTTTATGATTTTTTTTACTTTAAAGATTTGTTTATAAGAAAATAAATTATGCAACCTAGTTTTTTTGTATGATGTAAATCCTTTCATATAGTTTTAAATTTTAATTGTATAAATAATGCATACTTTGTAGCACTGGTATGACAAAAATAAATATTTCAGTTCTAATTTCCTCAAATTTACTTATATTGAATGTATTTTATATGTTGCCTTTTAAAATCCTACTTACTAAAAATCTTACTAAAATCTAACTAAAAGTCTTTAGTAGGTGGCAAATAGCTTCATTCATTATTCTCATTGTGTCACTGTGATTGCTATGATTAATTACAGAATAATTAACATAGCCACAAAATTTGTATGGTAAGAATATTAGAAACTACCTAGACTATGGTTTTTAAAGCATGGTCCAAAACAAGTAGCATCAGTATCACCTTAGAACACAGTAGGAAATACCAATTCCCAAACCCCAAGCAGACATATGGAAACAGAAATATCATGGGTGGAGCCTAGCAGTCTGTTTGAAATGGTCCTAGTAGTTATGTAAATGAGTACAAAGTTTGAGAACCACAAGTCTAGGCCATTTGTAGAATGGTAGGTATTCATAGCTAAATTATACCTTTAGCATTAGAGGGGAAATAAGCTAGTAGCAATTGCTAAGATAACATTAAAGTTTAAGATTAAATCTCATCAAAATTTTCTGGTATCCAATTTTCCACTCTTATAATGGTAATAGTAAGTCTCTTCAAAGTTCTTTTTTAGCAAAATTGCATGTCTGCAACTTTATTTTCATTCTTAGTATTTCATTTGTATTGCATGTGGACAAGAGGGCCACTGGTTTGGTGGTAAGCAAAATACTAGTCGATGTAAAACACCTTTATTCCTAAAGTAGAAAACTTACCCACAAGATTAAGGAAACTTCTCTAAGACCACTAATTACCTATCTGGTAGTCACAAAAACCCAAATATCTCTACCTCGGAATCCAGTGCTATTTTAGTGTAGTATATTGTGTCTCTCAGATAACAGGGCTGAGTTTAAAGTTACATAGTTTTACAGGGACTAGAAAAAAATGTCAGGGTCTGTGGGAAACAGAAGTAACAGTATATAAAAGACAGAAGAGATTTGATCAGAAAAAAGGATAAAAGGGGTTAGCTAGTCCTCATGGATCAAACAAGTCTATGCCAAAGAATTGCATCACCAGAAATGTTCCAACTTCACCTGCACTTAGTATTTTGCCTCCTTTTAGACTCAAATGCACACACACACACACACACACACACACACACAGATGTTATTGGTAAGTGATAAAAATAAAATAAAATAGATTTCAATTGCAATCAACTCATTTTTTTGGCAAGACATCACAAAATCTTCATACTTATAAACTTATTACTGATTAGGAGAGATTATAAATGGGTATAATTACTTCATGCTTAGCAAGATGATGCTATATTTAAAAAGCTATTATTCAGTACATAGTACCAAGTAATCTCCTATACTAATATGATAGATGTATTCAAAACCAAAGCAGCAGAAAGGCTCAAATTTAATTGAGAGGGGAACAAATACATATTGCAGAAAAACAGTTTCTTGAACTATTATCCATATTCTTTATGGCTTTATATAGTTTTTATTTTCAACACACACACACACACACACACACACACACACACACACACACATATTTCCATTCAGTGTCTCTACTAAAGTAAAACCAATAATGAAATCAAACACCTAAAACACATTCTCCCCTAACGTCACCAAGAAACCCTTCCATAAGAATGGAATAGATGACTGCCTATATAATCTGAATAGAAGAATTCTGGACATGTTAACTCTGAAGATCATTTCTATGTGTTTGGCATGTCTCTTCAATACAATCCCATAAAAATTTTGGATTGCCCCGACCTTAACCTATCACCATAGGAAAGTTACTAAACATGTTTTCTTTTCTTTTCTTTTCTTTTCTTTTCTTCTCCTCTTCCAACATATCCAAGGGCAACTCAAGAGCACATGTTTCTAAATTTAGAAAAGGTAGATAAGTTCACATAAGAAATACCAATGCTACCAAGCATGCCCTGGCCTTGCCTTCAACAGCCTTCTTGAGTGTTATGGAGTTTATTATTGACAAGAAGCCTTATGGGGCTTCAGTCCTACAAATCAGGACCTGTCTTTTCAGTCCACAGAAAGTACTGTCATCCAGGTCACCAACTACCTTCACCTAAATCAAATGGCTAGACTTGGATCTTTGTAGGTCTACTTACAGCATTTAAGGGGAAAAATAAACCTCATAATTTACTTGCATCACTTTGCTTGCTTTTCAGGGAAATGCTTCAAGCAACCTGCTTTTATTCCCACTCACCTAGGACTCGTTTCTTGTTGCCCAGCCCTCTTAAGGCTGTTCATCTCAAGTCAGTCCTTGGTTGACTCCTCTGTACTTGTGCTTTTTGTGAGCTCCTCAAGTCTTGCAGCTTTTAACAAAGTCTGCCTACTCAGAAGCCTGTCTTGCCCTCACACCAGAATTACAGTCTAGAAAACACACTGCCTATGTTTCATCTCTATGTTAAGCTCTACCAGGATCTAACTTAACATGTTTAAAAAAATGCACCTCACTTTCCTCCCCAAATCAGCTCCCTCAACTTTTCTCATATCAACTGTGAGAAGTTCAATCTTTTCAGATTCTCAAGCCAAAATCTAGGCAGGTATCTTGGACCCCCTTGGCTCTACATCCCACCTGTATCTGGTGATGAAGTTGACTCTAGCTTTTAGCCTCCTAACTACTCTACCTGCTTGTTTTTCCCATACTCCACTTGGTCTCTTACCAACCCAATGGTGAAAGTCATATAATTAAAACATAACACAGATCAAGTCACTCTGGCCAACTCCTTCTGATCTCTCCTAGGACAATAGCCAAAGCTTTTGTTCTCACTTGCAAGTCCCAAGCTGGATTAGCTCTTGCCTCATCTCTCTGACCTTCCCCTCACCACTTTGGTACCAGGGATTTAACCCGGGGTACTTAAACACCTAGCCACATCCCCAGCCTTTAAAATAATTTATGAGGCTGAGTTTGAACTCAGATCCTCCTGCCTCAGCCTCCCAAGTCACCAGGATTATAGGTGTGTGCCACTATGCCCGATTACCTCTCTGATCTTAATGACTGCTACTTTGTCCTTTCTCCTTCAAGTACAAATACACTAGCTTCAACTATTTTCTTGAACATGCCTGAAACACTCTATATTTGAGGACTTTGGTCATACTCTTTCCTAACCATAAATCATACTTCCCCCCAAATCTATGGCATGCTCCCTCACCTCATCTCCTATAAGACTTTGCCTAAAAGTCCTTTTCCCAGTGAACCTTCCTTCCCACCATGTACTCATTGAACCTACCAAGGCCCAGGTGAGCTTTCCTGGTTGGACATGCTCCACATGTACTGTTTCACAGAAAGCCTGGGAAAAAAATGCTATCCATGACTCTGGAGACAGGACCATTAGAGGCTCCACTTTGGGGTCCTTCCTGCACTCTGCACTGTGTACTTTTCCCTTGACTGACTTCCATCAGCATCTTCAGCTATAATAAACTGAAACTGTGAGTATAAAACCCTTCAGTGAGTACTATGAGCCCTTCAAATGAACTCTCTGTGCAGGTCATCTAACTTCAAAATGATAGATTAAAAAGGGATTAAAGAAACATAAATGAGAAACCTGACAATCAACTGCTAAGGTTCCCAAATTTAGAAAGTAAAAATAAAGGATGCCTTGTTTATTTTAATTCTAGATAAAAAAGAATTTTACATAAGCATATCTCAAAAAATTTCAATTTAGTGCCACAAACTTTTATTTATAATTCTGCACGCAGCATACTTATCCTTAAAAAAATAGATTTGTATCTAAATTTTAAATGTAAGTGAGTTTCCTACATTGTACATAGCAATTCTAACTACTTCACATCCTTCCTAAGAAAATTCAAGAACAAGCCAGAAACAGGCATTTTAACTGCCTGCCAAGTGAATGCCCAAAGTTTTAAGGAGATATTCAGCAACATCATAAATGCAATGACAGTATCTAATGAAAAGAAGTCATGTCCAAAAATCAGTGGAAAAACACAAAAACATCAAATTTCATTTATACATTGGATAAAATTCATTGAATTGAAACAGACTAAGAAGTAGTAGAAATACTACAATCAGCAAACAAATTCCTTAAACAGCTATAACAAAAATACTCCAGGATTTGATAGTAATAATGAATCTAAGGAGAAAAATATAGGGAAAAGTTATAAAAACTCACACATACACAAACATAATAATGAGTAGAACTTGAAAATTTCAGTGTGAAATGAAAAATATATGGGTTGAGGTTAAAAGCAAATGAAACACCACAGAAGGAAAAAAATCAGTGACATTGAAAATACAATGACTTCAACTATACAAATTTAATACACAAAGTATTAAAGGCAGCTACAGAAAAAGCTTGAGTAGTTTATGGGTCAACATTACGCTGACTAAAGGACATGCAAGTGAGGTTTCAGAAAGAAGAGAAAGAAGATGAGGACCAGTAAAAAAATATTTGAAGAAAAGTGGCCCAAAACTTTCCAAATTAGATGAACACTATAAGCTCACATATCCAAAACTCAATATACCCCCAAGAAAAAATAAACAAGGAAAACAGGATTCCAAAATGAAATTATTGCAGATCAGTGATAGTATATGATATAAAAACATATTGCTATATCTATATAATATTTACTATATCTATATCTATATCTATATATCTATATCTATATATCTATATCTATATCTATATCTATATCTATATCTATATCTATATCTATATCTATATCTATATATCAGTACAATGGTATTGAATAAAGATTGAAAATCTGAAAGTCTATATTTCTCAAGAAAATAAAAGAAAAACTACATATATCAAACAATATTTTCTAATTAAATCATATCATGGCTCAATATGTTGTTCTTCATTTTTTGTCTTTTTTCTACTTATTTTCGAACATTTAGTGTTCAACACAACAAGACTGTCATTTTCAATTTGGGAATTTAGTCTATAAGAATTGCAAATCATTAACTGGTAATAGTGAAAATGTTATGCACCTAAAGGAATAAGAGTTACAATCACAAACCCAATCTTGGTAAGGTCAGGATTCAGAGAAATTCAGGAACAACATCAACACATTTGCATGAATAGTGTGCTACATTTATCAAGATTGTTTACTTATTTTATTGATGACCCCATTTAATTTCAATGAAATTAGTTAATACAGATTGCTTAATGCATTTCCCACATTTTATCCAGAGTTCTGAATGTAACCTGATTAAGAGGGTCATTTTCTAATGTTAAAAGTCTATATTTTAACAGATATGATGGTGAGGGGGAAAGATTAAATGGATGTTTAAGTCATGAAAACCCATGTGTCTATGTATTTCCCAGAAGCACAGGCAAAACAAGATGCAAATTAATAAGCAAAAATCAATTTCTGTTAACCAATTAGAGCTCAAAGTGGCAAATAGATTATATTCACACGGAGACTTTGTTTTAAATTTGATTTCTTTCTTCAAGCAAAGCTGAATTCAAAATATACAAAAAGCCTCTTTTAGTTCTTAAAGATGGTTTTCTTGTCTTTTTAAATAGTTATAATGATTTTAAACCTTTTTTCTTTCTCTTTACAACTACACAGAATAATCAAGAAAGGTCAAGGTCAACCTCCTGTATTCAGCTGGCCTCATACTTTCATCAGTGTAGTTTTGATAATGATGCCTCGTACCTTAAAATATTATTACATTGTGGGCCCAGTGAAAAAAAATATGTGAACATTTTTTGTACTTAATAATGCTCAGTATAAATAGATGTCAGCAGAGGTGGTAATAAAAACTAAATTACAATCTAGGAGCTTTATATTTTAAATAGGCTCTACAATAGACAACAGATTAAATAAATTAATTAAGCTATATGATTATTTAAATAAGGCTAAAGAACCTACAATAAATCTGCTGGGTAGGTGCACAGTGCCACATTGTAAAAATTTAGATAACTAAACATGTTGTATCACTTAGACAAAGATAAGCAGCCAATAAGTGGCTGTAGAATGGTATAAGCCTCAGTGACAGGGCTGTGATGAATAATACCCTTGTTATTCAGCACTTCATAGACTGGCTGGGATGCTCAGGGGAAGTGGTAAATGACATGAGTTAAGCCTCCAGTTCTTTGTTCTCCATTTCAGTAGGTCTTAGCTTGAGAACTGCAGCAATTTCATGAAAACATAGCCAATTTCAAGGCCTTGCTCTCAGTTCATAACAACACAGCCATTCTTCACTCAGCCCAGAACAAAATTGCCATTGGCTCAATCTCCACTTCTCAGTGCCATAAAATAACTTCTGCATTAGCTTGCTATGGCCAAGCACATGCTGAGAAGAATGTGAAGAGAGATCCAACAATGGGAAAATAGTTGGGAAACAAAAAGGAGATCCTCTTGAATTGAATTACAAGTTACTACTTCTTCACAATTATTCGAGGGAATTAAATTAATCCTTTCAAGCCATGGTTCTCAAATTTTTGGTCCATTGAAATCATTTGAATTGGTGGATAACGATCACTAGGCTCTTTTCCCCAGAAATTCTGATCCAGTAGATCTGAGATCAGTAGGAATGATGGTGGAATGAGAAGGTCATCATTACCCTACGTACATGTATGATTGCACAAATGGTTTGACTCTACATTGTGTACAACCAGAGAAATGAAAAGTTGTGCTCTGCTCTGCTGTGTACAATGAATCTAAGTGCATTATTCTGTCATGTATAACTAATTGTAACAAATAAAAATAAAATTTTAAAAAATATTCAATGGAAGAAGCTCACTATAATGGTTAAGCTAATCAATTACAGATAAACTACACAACTCGTATTCCTGTTGTATCATTAACAAATCTCTCAACCTTGAGCAATTTCTTGGTTCTTGGCTTCTTTGTTCTTGAGCAAAGTGGAAAAAATAATAATATCCATCTGGCTGGTTTGCTTCAGAACTGGCAGAATTTATTTCTGTATCTGTCATATTATACACTATTAATCCTTCACTTACACACACACACACACACACACACACGTAAATCATATGTTACATCGTAAGTTGTCAGACAGTATGTTCCTCAACCATTCAAAATGGGTAGTGAATCTAATATGATAAAAAAGCCTGATAAATATTTATAAAATTACATGTGTCTTTCAAAGTGAATTTTTTTAAACATTTGCAATGTATTTCCTACCAACTTTGAAAATCAATTTAAAATTACAATCCAAACAAACTAACATATATTTGCATTACATTTTTGTATGTGTTTAAAACACTGGAAAAATAGTTTCTACAGCTGAAAATTAGAAATATTTCTGGAGTCATGGAGATTGCCTGTGCAACAAAGAATGCCCTTAGGGATCTACAATAACTAGCTTCCATTTCTCAGAAGAAGCCAATTGAATTATTTCATGATTCAAATGAATGTGAAGACTGGCCCCAGAGCCTAAACTTTTCATATGCTTCCTCTGGTTACTTAAACCAGACTGGAACTCTCTTGTTCTGGATTTACATGATAAACATAAACTGAGAATACAATGAATTTAGTTTTTAATTATTATAACAAATATTAGTTAGCTCTAATAGGATAGTCACTTTACCAGCTGAGCATGTGAAGAAAACTAAGTCATAGTTTTTGTTCATTAGAAGCTGATGATTTAGTGACTTTTTTCGGGTGAAATGCTAGATGACTCCAATGGCAATTCTAACATAACACAGAAATGCTTGCAAAGACCTGGAGCTTAGCATAGGATCTCAGAGAGAATGTTGGGACTTAAGCCCTGCCCTTTAACTGTATAAACTCTACAGATATTTCACAACTTGAGTAAACTACTTCTGTTATCCCAGGGCCAATTGGAAGTCTGGAGCTGACTCTTGATCAAGAAAAGGGAACTAGTAACTTATAAGATACTATTTAAAGTTCAAAACTTCCCCAGAGTGCCAAACTGGTATAGTTATCAATGGCTTATACCTGGTGTTTTGAGTGAAGCAACCTTAACTGAGTAAGTGATCAGGAGGATAAAGGATACCTCTGGAAACTTCTAGGGAGATTTCCCTAAACCAAGGTTTAACACAGATATCATGGTTCATCTTAGAGGTGAAGGTTGTTCCAGGCAAGTAGGAAAGATTGAGGCACTTTGTCTGGAAAATCTCTGGGGTCTTTTCTGATCTAGCCTTTACTTAGACCTTCCATGCATACATTCTGTGGAATTGTGTGAGCTCTGTCCATGATGAGACCTGATGGAATTTGTGCAGTTTGCACAGTTTACTCTGTCCCAGTTATGGTGAAGGATCTGTTGTGGAATATTAAAAACAAGGAGGAGGTCAGGAGCAATTGTTGACATCAGGACTCTCTGCCCATCCCTGGCATGAAATGGCACAACACTTGGTTTGCAACCATGGTTAGCAGGAAATGCCTATCAGTGGATGCTTGAGAAAACTTCCAGCTTGGAGTGAGAATTAAATAGATTGTAAAAGAAATACAAAAGCAGCAGAAGGTAACTAAGTATACTATGCTTTGTCTTGCTCCTTTCTATTCCAGGAAAACATGATAGTAATGGAAAAACTGGTGGTGACTTCCGGAGGTACAGACATTAAACATGTGATTCAACATGCAATGCCCAAAGGGAGATCAGGAGCTATATTTTAACCAAAATATGGTCCATGTGTGTACGTAAATCATTAAATGTTTGCCCATGTCAGCTGGGGAGGGAATACAGAGGTGACAGAAATACAAGGACATGGAGTGGAGTGGTTAAACTGTTTTGTAGGTTATAAGAAATTCACTTCTGAACCTCTACCAAAATCAGTGTTGTACATGGGAAATCAAAGTGCTCTTTCCCTCGGGTCAAATTCTGTCAAAAGGACAAGCATATTAGTGCTTACTCAGGACCCTTACTGACTTCAGCTTTTGCAAAAAAGTGAACAGAGGAGCAAACTTCAAATCTTTTAAGCCCTTTAAAGGTAAAGGTAAATAACATAAGCCTTGAAAAAGAGAACCTTCAAAATTCACACTTCAATTTTAAATATGTCATTCCTGAGACCTTGGAAGTGTGCAAAATATAAGCAACTTTTATTAACTGGAGTAATTCTCAAGATCCTCCTAACTATGTACTTGTGGTCAAGATATAGTAAATGCTGTGATGTGTCAACCTGCCTAGACTATGACTTTATTTACTATTGTAGGGACAAGATGAGGTGAAGGACACTATAGTGGTGGAGATTGTCTTTGCCGAGATACCAAAAATGGGAGCTCATGGTAGCACGTGATTAGGGTTTGAAAAGAAAGGAAAAAATAAATAGGGAGGGGACTCAGAAAAATATAATTGAATATAAATGTGCAAAAGGTTGATTAAAAATAGCATTTGGCAGGGCATGGTGATGCACGCCTGTAATCCCAGTGACTCAGGAGGCTGAGGCAATAGGATTTCGAGTTCAAAGCCAGCCTCAGCAATTTAGCAAGGCCCTAAGCAACTCAGTGAGACCCTGTCTCGAAATAAAATACAAAAAGGGGGTGGGGGCTGGGGATGTGGCTCAGTGGTCAAGAGCCCCTGAGTTCAATCTCTGGTAATATATATATAATTTTAAAAGAGGAGACAGATGATATATACTTAAATTCTAATGAATCACTGTCCTACCAATTCTCCAAATTGTAGATTTTGTCAAGTTACCCTAGCATTTACAAATTCTTTAAAATATAATTATTGTACAGAAAGGAATTTATAATCCCTCAGGGTCAAAGTCAATTATAATTGTGCAGTACAAAGAAGTGTGACTTTGGGATGAAAGAAGGACCATGGTCACTCAGATTATTTGATTCTGGTGCCCAACATAATGTCATGCAAACCTGATATTGAAAAGTTTACAGGTAATATGATTAAATTGGATAAGCAATTGCACAGGATATCAGGTAAAAGTACAGCAAAAAATCTAGAAATTTATTAACAATAATTGTGTATGGTTGCTTTCTCACTCTGCCAAAATGTATGATTGAAATGAATCTGAGATTCAAATGAAGGACTCTTACCTAAATTGTTGGGAAAAGTTGCCCTGCAAATCTGTTTTTCATTCTCTTTTAATGAAGCATGGCAGATGGGACACTTTAGAATTATGTAAGCTCATTCAACTGGCTAGTTTAAAACAATTTTAAAACGAGACAAGAATGGAATAAGGTTGGATACCTGAACTGCATAAAGAAATTTTGGTTTCAATTAAAGATTTTTAGATACATGTGTATCAATACACTCATATTACCTGTTTAATGGTCTGTATGAAAAGCTTATGAATCCTGGAGATTCACTGTATATTACAGTAATATTAATAAATAATAACCTAATGCCACAATAGTGCAGAGTATTGTATTAACAGTTTGAGCTGTGCAGCAAATTAAAGGAGACTGTTTTCTGTGACCAATTTGCTTTCTTTTCTATCTCTACTGAAGAAATGCAAAGCCAATTTGCATTCATGTGAGATGGATTAAAAAAATATACACTTACTATGCTGTCTGGCTTATTGATCTACCTGATAAGACAGACTTGATTGAATTTAAATGTACTGATATGCATTAAATTAATGATATAATGTTTATAAACCAGTCTGAACACTGAAACTAAAACTGAATTATAAATGCTTATCATTCATATTATCCCAGAAGATGTCTGATTAACCCAACTAGAGAACAAAGCTCAAAAAAAAAAAAAATGATGAGTTTCCTAGTTCTCCCTTGGACAGAGATCCCTCCGACAACTAAAAATAAATTATTATTTTTCTGCAGATACCAAAAGTCAAAGCAAGGGGGCTGGGGATGTGGCTCAAGCGGAGCACGCTCGCCTGGCATGCGTGCGACCCGGGTTCGATCCTCAGCACCACATACCAACAAAGATGTTGTGTCCGCTGAAAACTAAAAAATAAATATTGAAAAAATTCTCTCTCTCTCTTTCTCTCTCTCTCTCTCCTCTCTCACTCTCTCTTAAAAAAAGTCATATCAAGGAGCACAAAAATTGACTAGATTATTTGGTTTCAGGGAAAAACGTACAAGAATCATGTATTAACCTCAATTCACAAAATTACCCAGAAAACCAACTGAAATTGAGTGGGGCTTTAAGCAACAGCAGTTTTCCCCTATTTCATCACTTCAAAGAACCATGCTGTCACTTAATTTTCAAATAAACACTTTGTGATCTACTATCCCTATGCTCACCTTAAGACTCCTCAGGCTGAAGTGATTTTGAAAATATCCCATAAGAACAACCGTACTCAGCCATCCTTACATTTGGCAAAAGCCCATGTCTGACACCTAGCGGTAACTACTGGTATTTTGCACTGGAAACCTATTGCAATTTCAAGGGAAGCACAACTTGAAAACAGTTCTGGGCTTGTTATTGTTGTTTTAGTTGAAATTGTTTATATTGAAGAAGTACATTAATTTATTTTGAGACACTGTCCTGGGACTCCACCTATAAGTGAGATCACATGGTTTTTCTGTGCCTGGCTTATTTCAACTAACATAATGATCCCCAGTTTTATTTGTGTTTCCACTAATGCCAGAGTCTTATTATTTCTTATGACTAGATAATATACCATTTTGTTTTTATACCACATTTTCTTTACTCATTCATTCCTCACAGTTTGTTTTCATGTCTTCCCTCTTCTAAATAGTTCTGCAATAAATACGCAATAATCTCTAATGGTTTCTTGTTCTTCCTGGACCATATAGTAGGGTGTTTGTTTGGTTGTTGTTTGTTTGTTTTGTGGCAGGGATTGAACCCGGGGCACTTAACCACTAAGCCATATCCCCAGCCTCATTAAATTGCTGAGACTGGCTTTGAAGGTGTGATCAATACTCCTGCCTCAGCCTCCTAAATTGCTGGGATTACACACATGCTCTACAGCACCTTGTGGTAGTTCTATTTTTAATGGTTTCAGGAACCTGTATACTGCTTGCCACAAGAGTTGCACCAATTATATTCCTACCAAGAGTGTGTAAGGATTCCCTTTTCTCTACAACACCTATCTTTTATCTTTTGAATACTAGACATTCTAACTGGAGTGAGTTGATACCTCATTTTAATTTTCATTTCCATTTCCCTGACTAATTATGTTTATGTTTTATTTTGAGAAATGTCTATGTATATCTATTGCCAATTTTTTAAAATCAGGGTTTTTTTCCCTATTGAATTTTTATGTATTCTAGATATCAAACCATTGATAGGTATAATTCTCTAATATTTTCCCCATTGTGTTCTTTTTAAAATTTTTTTAGTTGTAGATGTTCTTTTTTAAATTATTTTTGTTGTTTTATTTTATTTTTATGTGGTGGGGAGGATTGAATCCAGTGCTCTAGCAAGAGCTCTACCACTGAGCTACAACTCCCACTGTGTTCTTTCTTCATGCTGTTAATTGTTTCCCTTGCTGTGAAGAACCTTTTTAGTTTGATGCAATCCTTTTGTCTATTTTTATTTCTGTTTTCTGTACTTTCTTTGGTGTGTGTGTGTGGGGGGGTGGATACAGAAAAAGTCTTGCCCATTCCAATATCCCAAAGCCTTTCCCCTGTTTTCTTCTAGTAGTTACATAGTTTCAGATTTTAACTTTAAGTCTTCAATTGAGTTGAGTTTTGCACCTGGTAAGAGAGACAGAGGTCTAGTTTCATTCTTCTGAATAATGGATATCAAGTTCATAAGCAACATCTATTGAAGAGACTGTATTTTCTTTAGTGAATGTTTGTAAAAACTTGGTTGAAGATCATTTGGCTGTAGGAGCTAGAGTTTATTTTTGTTAACTCTATTCTATCACAATAGTCTGCATGTATTTTATGCTAACACCAAGCTGGGTTTTTTTTTGTTTGCCTTTATTGTGGTGCTGGGGATTGAACCCAGGGCCTTCTGCATGCAAACCAAGCACTCTACCAGCTGAGCTTTATCCCCAGCCCAATAAGCTATTTTGACTACAATATGTTTGAAATATATTTTATAGTCAGATAGTATAATATAATGCTTCCTGCTATGTTCCTTTTACTCAAGTTTATTGTGGCTATCTGGGAGTGTGTGTGTGTGTGTGTGTGTGTGTGTGTGTGTGTGTGTGTGTATGTTTCCAATTTGGATTCTTTTCTAATTTTTTAAATAATATCATTGTTATTTTGAAAGATATTACATTGAATCTGTAGATATATTTTTGGAGTATGAACATTTTAAAAATTTTGATTCTTCTAATCCATGAACATGGGATGAATTTCAATTTTTGTATGTATGCTTTAATTTCCTTTATCAATGTTTAATAGTTTGTGTTTTTGTCCTTCATTCTGTTGTTGTATCACATTTTTGATTTACATTTCTTGAACCTTCTTGCATACTTAGGCTGAATAACACTTGATCTTAGTGAATAATCTTTTGAATGTGCTATTGACTTCAGTTTCCTAGTATCTGTTAAGTATTTTGCATTTGTGTTCTTTAGGGCTATTGACCTGTGGCTTTCTTTTTCTGTTGTGTCTCCATCTTGTTTTGGTACCAAGGAAATTCTAGCCTAATAGAATCAATTTGGAAATTTTCCTTTCTCTTGAATTTTTTGGAGTAATTTAAGAAGAATGAGTGTTTGTTCTTATTAAAATGTTTGGTAGAACTCAGCAGAGAATCCATAAAGTCCTAGGATTTTCTTTGATGGGGACTTTTTATTACTAATTTAATCTCATTATTCATTATCAATCTGCTCAAGATTTCTACTTATTCATGATTCAGTCTTGGTAAGGTGTATGTGTCATGAATCTGTCCATTTCATCTAGGGTATAATATTTGTTGACAGTTTGTTCACAATAGTCTTTAATAACCCTTTGTATTTCTGTGATCAGTTGTAATGTATCTTTTTTGGGTTTTGTCTCCAATTTGCTTTACTTTGAATCATCTCTCCTTTCATTTTAGTTTGGTTTGATAAGGATTTGTCAATTTTATATATCTTTTTTAAAAACACAAGTTTTCATTTCCTTGATACTTTGAAGGTTTTTAAATCACTATTTCATTTGTTTTTGTTTTGATATTTACCTTTTTTTTCCTATCTGCTAATTTGGAGCTTGGCTTGTTCTTGTTTTTCTGCTTCCTTAACAAGCAAAAATAGGTTATTTGAGATCTTTCTGCTTTCTTGATACAAGCACTAATTGTTAAAATCTTCCTTCACAGTACTGCTTTTTCTACATCCATTAGGTTTATCTCCACTTTTATTTGTTCCAAGAACTTTTTAAATTTCCTTCTTAATTTTCTTTTTCTTTCTTATTTGGGAGTGGCTTGATTAGCTTCCATGTATGTGTACAGTTTCCAAACTTTTTCTTGTTAATCATTTCCAGCTTTATTGCATTAAATAAAAAGAATAGTTGGAAAAGAGTCTTGCTATTGTTTTAATTTTTTAAAGTTTGTCAAGAGTTATTTTGTGACTTCCCATCTGATCCATTCTGGAGAATGTCCAATGCACATTAAGTATAATGAATCAAAAATGCATCCTGCTGTCATGTATAACTAATTAGAACAAATTGTTTTTTAAAAACAATAAATGTGTATTCGTGACTGTTGGATGGAATGTTCTATAGGTGTTTGTGTGGTCCCTTTGGTCTAGGATGCAATTTAACTCTGTTAAAAAAATGTTGATTTTGTGTTCAGATGATCTATCTATGACTAAAGTGGGTAGAAAACACCCCTATTATCATGATATTGGAGCTTCTGTCTCCCCATAGGTCTACTAATATTTGTCTATTGTAATATTACAATATTGGTTGTGTGTGTATTTTTAAATATTACTTCCTCATGCTGAATTTGATTTCTTTACCATTGTATAATGATCTTCCTTGTCTGTTTTTAATGCCTTTGACTTAAAGTCTGTTTAATCTGATAAAGTGTAGCTACTTCTACTTTCCTTTAGATATCATTTGCATGAGATCTCTTACTCTATTCCTTCACTTTTAGTCTGAATGTCTTGAGAAATAAAGTGAGTTCCTTATAAGCAGACGATAATTGTGTCTTTTTTTTAATTCATTCACTGACTTTATGTCTTTTATTTGAAGAATTTATTGCATTATTGATTAGAACTGCCATTTTTCTACTTATTTTATAGTTTTATTATAGTTCCTTTCTTTCTCCTTCTACAGGCTTTTTTAATGGTTAAGTGGTTTATTCAAGTGGTACTTTTATACTTTCCTCATTTTGTGTGTGTGTGTGTGTGTGTGTGTGTGTGTGTGTGTGTGTGTACTATAGAGTCCTGTTTTGTGGTTCCTATGAAGCTTACAAAAAATCATTGATTATAACAAGTTATTTTAAAATGATAGCAACTAAATATTGATCATAAATATAGAAAAAACGAGAGATATTAATAAAAAATTACACTTGCACTATATTGTTTCCCCCAATTTGAATATTATGTGTTGTTTAATATCTTTTAATATTGCCTTTCTGATAACATAATATATAGTTATTATTTATGATTTTAATATTCATAAAATATAAATGTTATATAAAACAAGTTGCTAATATTAGAGAATTCTTAATTTGTTCTCAGTTTTACTCTTACCGGTGTGTTTTATGTCTTCTGAGGTTTTCTTCTTATTAGTCTTTTTGTCAGTCTGAAGAAATCTTTTTATGATTTTTTATTGGAAAATCTAGTGGAGATATATTCTGCCAGCCCTTCTTTGTCTGGGAATGGTCCTTATCTCCTTCATTTCTAAAAGATAGCTTTACTAAGTACAGTGTTCCTGGTCTGCAGGGTTTTCCTTCAGCGCTATGAAAAATCTCTTCCTCCTTCTATTTATTGTTTTAGTCAGCTTTTCTGCTGAGCAGGGAGGAAGAGCAGGAAGAAAAGATCAACATTAAAGAGTGACATGAGGTGGGAGGGAAAGGGAGAGAAAAGGGAAATTGCATGGAAATGAAAGGAGCCCCTCATTGTTATACAAAATTACACATAAGAGGTTGTGAGGGGAACGGGAAAATAAACAAGAAGAGAAATGAATTACAGTAGATGGGGTAGAGAGAGAAGATGGGAGGGGAGAGGAGGGGGGATAGTAGGGGATAGGAAAGGTAGCAGAATACAACAGTTACTAATAGGGCATTATGTAAAAATGTGGATGTGTAACCTATGTGATTCTGCAATCTGTATTTGTGGTAAAATTGGGAGTTCATAACGTACTTGAATCTAATGTATGAAATATGATATGTCAAGAGCTTTCTAATGTTTTGAACAACCAATAAAAAAAGAAAAAAAGAAAGAGTGATTTGAGATGCCAAAGGGCTAGAAAGTCATCCACAGAACCCTTTGCAAAAATCTAGAGGAGGATACAAATAGCCAGATTCAGAGAGGTTCAAGGTTGCCAGTCAGACTTTATTCAGTCAAGTCTACCTCATGAGATTATAGTCAAGGTTTTAAAATTTAAAGAAAAAAAGGAAGATTCTCAAAGCAGCAAGAGAAAAGAAAGAACATATAAGTGTGCTCCAATTCATCTGACAGCAGACACTTTATGGGGCAGGTAGAAGGAAATAATCATATGTTATCCACTATATACTCTTAATATTTATGTCAATTAATCATTTAAAATATGTAAATTATATATCAAAGATTTAAGCTCCCATGTTAGCAAAATTTTTGAGAAATGTAATGATTTGCTATACTTCTAGAACAAATAAAGAAATATGAAAGTTGAAAAGTTAGATTTATGCACATCTCAAAATTCATTTTAAGTATTTTATATTAAACATATTAGAGATAAATATTATGAGTAGAGATAAATATTATTCTTTATGTATAATCTCAGCAAGTGTGGATTGTAAAATGGTTTTACATCATCAATGTTGAATTTTAAAGCAATTCTTTCTCTTTCTCTCTCTCTTCCTCTCCATCTCTCTCTTCTTCTCTTTCTCTCCACACACACAAATACATTATATATATATATATTGTATATATTGTATATATATATGTATATATATATACAAATACATTATATATTATATATATATATAAATACAAGATATATATATATATATCTTTAGACTATATTTCCCTAATTCTGCTAAAGAAATTGTTTGCTGATTTGTCCTGTTTTGCTACCAATTGATGCCTCCCTTTTTATACAGTATCATACAGTATCATTTTATTTATTATAGATTCCTTTTGACATCTGTTAACTTTACTCCTATTCCCTTTTGATCCTTTTGTACCTTTTCATATTGCTACTGTATTCATTGACTGGCAGAAACATGTTAATCATAGCAATATTAAAAGTAGTATATCATATATCTATAAGCTTCATACATAGATAACATTATGTGTTAGAGAAATTATATATTATCATTTGATATCTATGCAAGAAAGTTTCTGTATTACAATAGGAGCTTTGTATAACTTTTCTAATTTTGTACTCAGCAAATTCTTTTTTAAGAATATCATTTACTGTATAAAATTTGGAAATTCTTCTTGGAGGTATTAGATTTCTACTTGAGGACTTGACATATTATTTTTAATCCTCACAACTTTCAAGGAAAGTAGCACTGTCCTCATTTTCCAGATGAAAATATTAAGGCTCAAAGACATGATTATTCTTCTTGGGGATAAAAGGCCATAAAGTAGCAGATATGAGATATAGACTACCTCCAAAATCTTCCATTTTGACAGAGAGAGGGAGAGAGAAAGAGATAGAGAAATGCCTAGATATTATTATCCTATATAATTTCTATCTTTATGTTCAGACTGCAAAACCATCCATTTTTATAGAGAAAGAGAGAAAGGAGGAGAGAGGGAGTGAGAGATGCCTAATCTTCCTGCATAAGATCAGTCTTCATGTTAAGAGACAAAGAGTAGATTCTTTGTGAAACCAATTTAGAGATGTAAGATTAGATACTGTTACCCATGTTTGCTCCAGAATGACTCAAGAACACCAACATCAGGCAACAGCAACTTAGGCCATGTCTACTTCAGGCCAGGAGAAATTCGGCATATTAACCCAACTAGAATCGAATAGCACTGTTCTTAGCAATGAACTTTGTGGAGTGAAAGAAAAGCACTCACTATCTGAAACAAATTCAGGGCATATTATCCAGGAGTGATTATAGGCTGGGAAGATATCACATGGGTACAGAGGCTGTTGATAAGGCAAGATTATTTTCAAAGCTGACTTTTCATATAGAAAGGTGTTCCTGGGAGAAAAACTTGCACTGAAGAAATCCAACTTTGATTGTTTATCTGCAATATGACTTACTGAACAAATATTATTAAAGGTTATTCATACTTTAGATTGCTTTTCACTATCACAAGACCATATTGTCTGAACTTTACACACTTTGATTCAACAAAAGTTAGGAGTCATGCTGGTTATGGCTTCAACCTTTACTGAAGCTTCTGTGGAACTAATAAGTATTGGACTTCCTTTAAGTTAAAGGGAATAACTTTTACCTTGAAGTGAAGTATGAGCACATCATTAATGAAAAAACAAAAATGTACAACCACCTTAGGTATATTTTAACGCAGTGTCTGGGCACACATGTGTACAGAACAGTGGGTTCAATAGTTAAAGCCACCTTGTGGCCTAGATTACAGGATCATGTGAATGAGGACAATTTTCTTGTCTTCCTGTGTCTCAATTTTTCTACTTCTTAAGAGGGTGTGATAGTGCCTATCTAATAAGGGTCTCTTGTGAATTAATTGGCACATAAATTACTAAGAATATCTGTAACTTAGAAAGCACTTTCAGAAGGTAATCAGTTAGTACATGAGCTAATATTCATGGTTTCATGAAGTACCAGTGCCAGAGTTTGAATCCAACTCTCTAACTCCAAAACCTAGAATTTGGATACACTGCATTTAGAGAGGTGGTGCATATCTTCATTAATCAATATCTCAATATAAATGTATATGTATGTATGACTATTCCAAATTTGGGGGGGGCAGTACTGGGTATTGAACTCAGGGGCACTTGACCACTGAACCACATCTGTAGCCCTATTTTGTATTTTTATTTAGAGACAGGATCTCACTGAGTTGCTTTAGTGCCTCACTTTTTTTGAGGCTGGCTTTGAATTCACCATCTTCCTGCCTCAACATCCTGAGCCAGTGGGATTGCAGGCCTGTGCCACCACACCCTGCTGACTATTTCAAATTATATGAATAAATTTTAGTAACATCAAAAGTACCATGAATATAAGTATATATTCTGTTCAAGTCAGTATAATCTTTATTTGTAAATAGAGCCTAAATCACTGAAGAGGGCATTTTTAAGAAAGCCTTTGGTCCAAGTTTGCAAGCTCTTAGAATATTTACCATAATAACAATAACAATAATAAAAATTAAATTTGTATTTCCCCAAGTACTTTCAGTATACATATCAAAGGTCTTACAGAAGATGGGACACCTCTCTAGATGTACTGGTTTTTCTGCAATGCTAGAGAGCTTTCTAGATGATTATTCAACTGTCTGGAAAATTATTTTGAAACTTTAGCTCTATTATTAACATTAACTCATTGTGCTCATTTAAAATATTACTTTAAGCCTAGAACCCTCTTTAAGTTTAAACATTGGGAGTTTTAAAACCCCCCAAAGAACAAAGAAAAGTTGATAAATTATATTTTTAGTATATTTATCCTAATGAATCAACCCACCTACAAAACAGTACAGGAAGGAAGTCATCAGACTATCACAAATCACAGCCTTTGAAAAACTATTTCTTTCATTAAATCACAAGATAAAAGTCTTAGAAATTATATTTGAGCAATATGAGTCATAGTTATTTTAATGAGTCATGAATTTCTGTAATTAGGTGGAGTGGAAATGGCAGAGAGAAGTCATTTCCACAGTATTACTAATGATGTTTTCATTGTAGTTCAGCCCCCAAAGCCAACACCCAACCCTCTATCTGCTGTGGAATTCTTCTCTCAGCAGAAATTCTTTATCATCAGGAATAGCTCAGCCTTACTCAACAAAAAGAAAGGGATCACAGGAATTTTTTTAAAACTACCTTAAAGTTCACACTGTCCATCTCTTGTCCTAGTCTCTTTTTCATTATCTTCAATGATTAATAAAGGGTCCCTTATACCTTGTGAACTTGCATTTCTCCTGTAAGGAGAAAGAAGAATTGCTTCTTAGGGCTCCTTTTCTTTTTCAGCCTCATCCATATCACAACACATATTATGAATATTTTCTTTCTCAATTATACTTTAGTTGATGTCCTTCAGACATTCTTGTTACTATGCTAAAAGAAATCAGAAAAAAATAATCAACAGACCATGACAAAATTAAATCATGTATAAAGAATAAAATTAATTTGTGTACAAGATTTTGTGTTTTACCTATTCCTAGTCTGGATAAAGTAGGAGCCAACTTCACTTACAGGCTGCTTTGCATTGGTTTTCATCTCTATTTTGTGGCAATTTACAGTAAAGCAACTGGATACCTTAATGTATTTATCATTTTCTCTCTTAATTGGAACATTTGTGCTATTGTAATTATAAATAAGCCAGAATTGAAAGTACAGTAGCAATATTGCACATTAGGGAAAAAAAGAAATCACTTTAACCCCAGTAAACACATCACTCTAAGTACTATGTATTAATAATGGTTTGAAAGGAAATATAAATCATATTGTATTTTATAGCCGGATCCTTCTTTTGTAATTGCTGTCACTTAATAATTATTGTCCCACTCTTTGAAGCTGTTGAATGTGTGTGCACATTCCTCTAGGCATTCACTTAGCTGCCAGTCTCAAAATGTCCTTGTTTTAAAGGGTAAGAGAAGAGACAAGGTGCTGAGAGATAGCACACTGGTGCCTGGGGGCACACACGCCTTCTGTGTACCTTCCATCGCCTACTGTGCTGACTGCTGGATGCCTGATCAAGTGTGGCACTCGAATATAGAAAAGTAAATACACTCAATGAATACAGTAGTCTCTGCATAGCAAAAGAAGGTTAGATTCAGGAACATTCAGTGAGAGGGGAATTTCCATTTTGAAATGTGTGTGTATGTGTGTGTGTGTGTGTGTGTGTGTCTGTGTGTGTGTGTGTGTGTGTGTTAAGAAAGGTCACGAATGACTCTCTCAAAACTTAATAGTCAGTAGAAATTATGGGGTATCCCACACCCTGGGGTTCTGATTGTCATTTATCCCAGAAATTATGAATACCGGCATAGCTGTGTCTTCATGCTTTAAGACGTTAGTGACTTCTAAATTCACCATGTAGCAGTCTTGGCCTTTTTCTTACACCTGTTACTGATGGGGGTAATCTGAAGCCTTCAGAGATGGAAATGGGTTCTAGAAACCATAATGTCAGCCATTCAATAAGGCTCCTCAGAACCACAGGTCGACATGTCATTGGCCTGCCGATAATTACAAAGCAGGTATGTTCCTTCTCAGCTCTTAGGCTTCATTCCTCTCTCTGAAAAAAATGCAGGGATGCAGGTATAAGATCTATTTTGATTTCCTTTGTTTGCATTCACAATTCTTTTTATATATTAAGAAAATATTCAAAGGAAAACTCACATGACCTAAAATTTGATGGGAACTAATTGTTAGGCTAAATGTAGTCAACTCTGTAGTATCATTGAACAGTGTTTGGGACTTACAGGCATCTAGTTACTTTTGACTGCATTTAGTCATATTTTTAAATTGACATGTTTTTCTCTCTAGTTTCAAAAGACATGTAGACAGGATAAACTTTTTAAAAAATTGGTATTATTCTTCTCTCATGCCATTTCAATATGTAAGAAGTATCTTGCTCCAGAGTGGGATGTAGAACAGATTCACTTCAGAATTGCTTTCAATCTGATCAGTGGGGCAGGACATTTCTTACGATTATATGATTATTGTCCTTTATCTACTCATAAGCTCCTTCCCTCTGTAAGTGCCCCACATAGGTCTCCTCAGCTTTATCTCTAAGTACTCCACTCTTCCCCCTGCTATAGTTTGCTCTTTGGATAGAACTTACAAGCACTTGGGCCCCTTTACTTCCTGGTACACCCCATTTCCGTTCTCAGGTTTGAGCCTCTATCTTAGTTCTCCAGCTGCCATCAGTGGGGAATCCTGTCACATTACTATTTGAAGCTAAATTCAAACCAATATAATAATTTCTCATTTAATGGTTTCTCATGTTTGAATTCGTGAGAATAGAATCATACCTAAACACTATTTTTTAACATCCTAGTTGTAGGAATTTTAAGACCGACTGACAAGTTGTAAAAATAATTTGGAATTCCCAATGACCCTCCCCCAGCTTTCCCTATTGTTTACATTTTATGAGAACATACTGAAGTCACCAAAAATAGGACATGAACATGAGCATTGTGCTTCTAACTAAACCACAGATTTGATTCAGAATATACCAGGTTTCCTGCTAATATCCCCTTGTTTGCCTGTTCCAGGAACTAAGAGTTCACATTTAGTGGCCATGTCTCTTCATCTCCTCTCATCTGTGAATGTTCCTCAGTCTTCACTTGATTTTATGATCTTGAGACTTTTAAAAGAGTATTCATCAGTTATATGCAGGATGTCCTTCAATTTGGGATTGTCTGAAATTTCTCTTCATTCAGTGGAGGTTGTACATGTTTGGGAGAAACAGAAGAGATGCAGTATACCAAGGGCACAGTGACAGAGGATGCCTGATAGTCACCTGTGGCTCCCAGCAGTCATCACTTAGGTAACATGGTGTCCTGTGGGTCTTCCACTGTGAAGAGTCCACAGTCACCTCCCACTGTGACTTTTTGTAATTAACAAATATAAATATTTGGGGTTAGGTGCTTTGAGTATATCCCATTACTCTCTTCTTCTAAAAGCTCTTTCTCAGTAATTTTTGCCTCTTTAGAGGATTTTATCTGCAGAATTATTCTTGTGGTATTACAATGGCATATATATATATAAAATCTTTTTTCTTACTTGCTCTTACAAGATGTCCCAACTTCACCTTGTATTTCTTCGTACAGTGGCCCTGGAATTACTCACTTTTCCAAGGATCTCTGACTCCTTTATGTGAAGTCTGATACATGAAATAAAAATCTAGATGCTAGGCATACACATTGCTACTAAAATATTACTGTTTATATGATCTGTTTGTGGACAATGCAAAGAACTTTATAAGCAAAGCCATTTATCTGCCCACATCTATATTTATATGTATCTTATCTACTTTTCATCTATCTTCATTCTCATACTTCTAATGTAATCCACATCATAATCCCAGTCTTCCTGATTGTTTGTAAGTTATTTTTCACACAGTAAAAACCATGACTATCCTTGTGAGTCCATTTTTTCTCACTGACTCAAAAAATTCAAGGAGGAAAGGTTTATATTGTCTCACTTTTTGGAAGTTTCAATCTATGGTTGCTGGCTTTATTGTTCTAAGCCTAAGGTGAGGCAGACCATCAAAGCAAGCATGCCTTTAGCAAAGTACAGCTGCTCAACTCATGGCAGTGAGGAAGTGTGTGTGTTTGTGAGGAGAGAGAGAGAGAGAGAGAGAGAGAGAGAGAGAGAGAGAGAGAGAGCAGGAACCAGGGACAAGAAGATATAGTTTCCAAGAACATGTCCCTAGTGACCTACTTCCTCCAACCATGCCTACAGTCACCACCCAATAGTCCATTCAGATTATTAATTCATACGGATGAATCCACTGATGAGGTTGGAGCCCTCATGATCCAATCACTTCCTGGAAGTCCCACCTCTGGATTTTACTGCAGTGCCTTTGACACATGAGTTTTTAGGTGATGTTCCAGATCCAAACCATAAAACTATCAATATCTGAAACACATTTGTTCATTTACTAAACAATATAGTTCAAAATTTGCTAGCCATTACCCTGTGAAAAGAATTTTAACAAGGAGAATATGCCAATTGCGTTTTTTCCCCCAATGGATATCAGGCTACAGATAAATATTCACATTTTTGAGTGAGAACATTTTCTGACTCATTGTGTGGAACTGGATCACACTAACACCAAAACCAAATCAACATTATAAGAAAGGAAAGTTGAAGAACAGGAATCCTGATGAATATAGATACAAATACACACCCAACCCAAAATGAAACTCCAATACAATAATATAAGACAAGAGCATTGTGGAACACTCAAGTGATTTTTATTCCAATGATACAAGGTTGGCTCAACATTCAAAAAAATCAATCACTATAATTCACCATAGGAACATATTGAAAAATAAAAGTCATATGGTTAACAAAATATGATACATAAAAAGCATTTCACAAGTACACCACCTTTTGTGTTAAAAACTCTCAGCAAACTTGGAAGAGAAGTCAACTTCTTTAATCTGATAAGATATTTACAAAACCTTATGCCTAACAGAATAGCTAAATATGGAAGACTGAATGCTTTACCTAGCCTTCCCCATCCACCCAGCCTGCCCTACACCAAGAAAGAATGTCCTCTTTCATCACTTCCTCACAATCTTTATTTTTAAATTAGGAAAACAATTATTAGCAAAGGGTATAAAAGAAGACTAAGAGGTAAAATATATTGGAAAAACATTGGATTTAAAATCAGAACACTCTTATTCTAGGCTGCCAATTAAGCCAGTGGCTGTGTATAAATATTGAGTCATCATTCTTCATATGTAATATAAAAATAGAAACACGTGCCATGCATTATATAGTCTGCCAATAACATCAAATTAGAGAAAGAATATAAAGATGCTGTTTAAATTGCATAGTAATTTAACAAATAATAAGTGTAGTAGTGTTTGCTTCCCCTCTGGAACATCGGGTTTTACAAAATACATTTACACACTATTCAGGGCACAGATATGTTCATTAGATTTAAATGATTTTTTTCAATTATTTTAAATTAACAAATGATTAATGAAAATAAAAAATGTTATGACATCTTAGTAAGAATTACACTATTCATAAGACATTTTAAGTAGCAAGCACCATGATAATTTTCTTCTAATATAAGGAAATAATACAATAGATTTTGGAAAATATCCTATAGAATTAAAAGAACAGGGAGATTACAAAATATTATGTCAAGGTGATTTCATTTGGAAATAAATATCTTATGACTATGTGTAAGGATATGAAAGGCACAAGAAGAGCACTTGGAAGCTTATTTCTTCTTAAGACAGTGATTAAAATATTTAACAATAATCTGTAAATAAAATCATGAATGGTGTTTCAATTTTTTTGTTCAAGAGTTCCTTATTTGCCAAATTGTTTGTATTAAACATATATGAGATAATTATCCAATGATAAAAATGTCTCTATTATATTTCTTCGAATGGGGAGTCAGTTCAGTGGTTAAGAGCATGGGCTTTGGAATCATGTAGACATGGGTTTGAACCTGAGGTCCATTACTTACTGACCACATGCCTAGCAACAGAAATTAAACTCTCTACATCTCAGCTCCTTCTGTATACTCTAGGTGGGTCATAAATGTTAGCTAGTAGCAACTCCATTTGTTTGTATGTTTTATTTTCTAATACCTGGGTATTAGAATGTGTTAGTCTATTTTGTACTGCTGTAAGAAAATATCCTAGACTGGGCAATTTTATACAGAACAGGAATTTATTTTCTCATAGTTCTGGGGGCTGAGAAGTCTAAATCAAGGCACCAGCCATTTCCTTGTCTGGTGAAGGTCTGATCTCTGCTTCCTAAATGGCACCTTCAAAAGTATGTTCTTCACAGTGGAGAAAGGCTGTGACCTCACACACAGAAGGTGGAGGGTCAAAAGGGACAAACTGTCCCCTCCAAGCCCTTGTATAAGGGCATCTAATTCTATTCATGAGGTCAGTCACCTCCCACCCCAGCTTCGATGACATCACTTGGTGATTAGGTTTTGACACAAATTTTGGAGAGGACATCACATTCAAACCATAGTATATGGCAATGTAAATTATTTAGCATAATTCCTGACACATATTGATATCTCACTGAGTTTGACTACTATATTTTCTTATTTTACTTCTGTACACTGTGTTCTCTTTTTTCTTATTTATAATGTGATTGAATCAAGAACCTTTTACCACTGAGCTACATCCCCAGCCCTTTTAATTTTTTTTAGACAAGGTCTTGCTAAATTCCTAAAGCTGGTCTTGAATTTGGGATCCTCCTGACTCAGCCTCCCAATTGCTGGGATTACAGACATGTGCCACTGTCCCCTTTCACATGGTTGGAATCATTCTTGAGTATTATCTATTTGGAAAGGATCTGCAAATAAGATTTTTCTTTTATTTTTCTTCCAAATAATAGTTTTGCTGGTTTAAAACTTTTGAGTTCTAGATATTTTCCTCTTGATTCTGAAAAGGATCAAGTGCCTTTTTCCATCTGACTCTTTGAAATAGAATTCTGATGCCAAAGTATTTCTTTTATAAATAACCTGAATATATATATAAATGTAATGTCATAAATATTAATCTTAGTTTTTTATTCTATAATAGTAGGTGATTTATTTTCATTTAAAGATGTGATTTTTTTCATTGCCTGTAAGTTTTTCTGTATTTTTTATTACTGATTTTCTTTCATTGCCCTGTTATTCCAGATGTATACGCATCATTTGATGAGGGTGTTAAGGGGCTTAAGATTGGGCGATTTTGCAGCATAAGAGTTTAGGATTGCAAAGACAAGGATTCCAAAGTGAATGCATTCATTTCCTGTTGCTACTGAACAAATTATCACAAATTTAGTCTGGCCTCAACTGATAAAATTTATGCACTGATTGTTCTAGAGATTATAAATCTAAAGTCACTCTCCCTAGAGTGAAGCCAAGGTATCAGCAAGCCTGGTCCTGCTGGAGAGTCTAGGGAAGGAATGGCTTCCTTACCTTTTTGGAGGCCACATTCTCTAAACCAGTCTTCTCATTGTCAGCAACATAGAATCTTGCTTTCATCGGTGTGCCTCCTTCTTCTTTGGCAGTTAAATCTCCTTCTCTCCTTCTCTTCAATGTATTTGGAATAATATTTGTGGCCCATCCAGATGACCCATGATAACCTTCAAATACTTAAGTTAATTGTATTTGCATAGTCCATACGGGTTTGCCATGGAAGTCAACATTCATAGGTTTTAGTTATTAGAAACTGGATATCTTGAGCCTTGGAGAACGAATAGCATTTGATGTTTTCTATTTTACTTTAATTGGGTTATGTGTAGTGGTCTTCTACAAAGATAAAGATATTTTCAATTCCATCTTTCTAGAAATTGTTTCCTAAGGTAATAAAATCATGTTAGTGAACATGCTTTTTACATGTTAACTGAAAGAAGCCATCAACAAGAGACTACTCCAACCAACCTCTACTGGGAGTTCATGACAACAGCGGGGTCTGCCTTGGTATTCTGCAAATAACTTTTAATTAAATGTCAGACATTTTTGTTCTTAAATGCATTTGGGTGATCCAGCTATGGATTTCTTTTTTACTATCTTTCTCTCTCAATCACTCTTCTAATACCACACACACACACACACACACACACACACACACACACACCACAGACACAACTTTCTTCTTTCTCTTGCAGCGACACAAAACTGAGGGCTTGCACTTTTAGAATGTTGCTTTTACCTGTGACGTCCTTTGCAAGTGAAAATATTTTTTTTCTCTAGAAAAGATGAAGAAATAATTGAATAGTACATGTTATTTTATTTTACATCAATTACAACTATAATGGAAAGGGCATTAACCATGAAGTTAAATTTGGATTTGGATTTGAAGGTTGCCCTCATGTCACACTACCTGTGTGGTTTTCAACAACTTACTCAGCCTTACAAGCTCCTCATGTATGAAATAAGATTAATAGTATCAGTCTCACAAGACTGCTGAGATGATTACTGAGGAAATGCAGGTGAAAATGCTTAAAGCATAGCCTGCCTATATGAATAATGAGTTTTTAAATCTACTGGGTAAACTAAAGATGTCACTGTGGGACATAGAATTTTATACTTAATAAAAATTCTTCAAGCCCACAGTATAGCTAAGGCACTTCATTAGATGCTTTGTAAAGCAAGGAAAAAGTTACTGGTGCTCTGGAAGTCTAAAATTTAGATATAAAAACAAATGTAAAATATGTAAGTTCACACATAATTAGGATGTAAGGTGAAAATAACATTTGATTAAATCTGACAAGATTTCATGTAAGAGGTGGAGTTTGAACTCGGTTTGGAATTTGGGGTGGGATATAATCCATGTAGATGGAACAGATGCACAAAGAAATCATTTTCTTCTCCAAATCTATGTCTAAAATATCACTATTAAACAGTCTATTGATAAGCATGAATAAAATCCAAAAATTGATTAGCATTATGACGATCTTGGAGATTTTTCACAGAATCACTGGTTCTAGCTGTCTTTCCCCAAATCGGTCCATTTTTGTGCAAATTATATTTTTATTATCCCTCTGAGCCAATTATATTACATATGGGCCAGAAGTAGGTCAGTGACCATTTACTTTGACAACAGCTAGAGATGTGAAATTTATTACAGCCGCCTTTATCATCAGGATAATAGAAAAAAATAGTATACCCCCAAATAGCTGGAACTATCAGTACCTAATCTACTAAATCAGACATATCTGAGAGTTTTTTAACATTAAATTAACAAAAGGCACTATATTGAAATATATTTTGTTTGTAATTATTATGGTAAATTAATTTGTATGCAACTATCAAATGTTCTAATAATTAAGGAAACATTTTCATTATTGAATTAAGGTGATATTAGAAACTTATGCCATTCTTCACATAGAGCGACTAATGCCAGGGTTAAGTAGGGCAGATGCTTTTTTAGAAGTAGGTATCAATTTACACCAAATCTATCCACATTTTTTTTAAACACATGTTCTTTGTGGAGTTCAGATTATTTAATCCATAAGACATTGAAACATGATACAATTTACAAGCAATTTTTTTCAGTTTTAGAAATTGCCTCTAGATTTACTAATATCATACAGTATCTTTAACACACATATAAAATGGTGTTAAATAGCTCTATTACTCTACATATAATTAGTCCCAACTTTAGCCTTTGTAAATATCAATTTATCTTTAACTTATAAATATTCAAATATCCCAAAGGCAACTCTGAATTAGTATTCCCAAAATGATGTTTGAACAATGGAATAATAGTGTGTCCTCCAAAATAACTTCTTTCAAAAATGCACCTAATGATTAATACATAAATACATGTTCTACTGTTCTCATTTTTAGCAGAAATAATTCACATCATTTCATCATTTCTTTAAAACCTTCTATCACCAGTTACATACCAAACTTCCTGAAGTAGGGACTGAACCTTCAATGTATACCTCCACCATTGTACAAGGATTAGGGACTGGTGTTAAGCTATGAAGTCAAAAGGGAAGGAATGTGCCATTGTCCTTATTAACATGGGATACTCGTCTACCAAGCATCAGCCTTTCCACTCTTTCTGCTGAAGCAATTAGACAGAATATCATCTGATGATGGGCCTCACAGTCAGAGATCCCAGGCATGTATTTCCTGTACTGGGGAGGAAGCCACATTAACTCTGCAGGTTCTTAGTGGTTTATGTGGAACTCTTAGCCCCTGAAAAAATCTTTTTAGACCAATGGAAGGTAGAAGTGACTGTAATGTGATTACTTTGTAAGAGAGTAGAGATTCTAAGATCTTAACAGTGTTCTGTCTTGGGGCCAGAGGTCCTTTAGTATTCAGAAGTTCTTGTTATGGGAATAGTCATGTAGGGCATGTACCATATATTACATACCACCTGTGGCATTCCTTAATGAAAATATTAATATTCATTCTAAAAACACATGACAATTCATACAAAGAAATACAGACCATATATAATCTCGTGTCAGTTCAGGGCATGTTTTCAGCCAAATAAGTGCTAGTATCAACTTACCCAACTTCAGATTCTAAAGGTTCTCTGATTTTTGGAGTTGCAGAGAAGGGACCATCAATAATTTACCAAGGATTTTTAAGATGACTCAAAAGAGAACATGCCTGCCATGTTCCAAGGTTAAATATGTGGTTGTGAGGAACTGGCACTGTAATTAATTAGACAAATCTTGGCCACCATTAAATTTATGGCATTTTTTTTAGTGGAGAAATATAACCTAATCCTATCCATTGATAGAATTTTCTGGTTTTAGTGAACTTATTCTGAGGATAAAGTACCACTTCTAATTTGAATGAAACATCCTTTTACTATTGAATTTTATTTTAAAATGTATACCTATAATATAAAACTACAACAAATGAAGAATTTCTCTATAGAAAATACAGTGCCCTGCTCCCTAAAAATAAACAAACAAAAACCTCAACATGGAATCAAAAACTAAATTCTAATCTTAAATATTAATTTTTTTCTTTTGGATCATTCATTTGGGTCTGATTTCTTCTCTGTTCTGACCAGTGCTCATTGCCTTGTGTGTAAGATGTGTGTACATCTGTTTCCTAAGAAAAATATCAGTAAATATGGCATAAGATAGAAGGAAATGTCCTATAGCACCAGAGCATGGGTTGGGAGTTAATCTTAAGAATCTCTTAAAGACCTTGAGATTGCAGATAGTTGGGTTCTTCCAAACATTTATACCTTCTGTACATTGTGACCTGTAACTAAAACTTTTATGATTGTTTTTACATACATATGCGAAACTCTCAAGCACCCAACACACAGTAGGTACTTGATAAGTGATGATTATGAAACTTTTATTACAGTACTGATTAACCTTAACAGAGTAACATGTGGTTGAAAAGAGATGTGTATAATTGTGTTAGAGATCTTCTTTAAACTTTACTTTGTGAAAATGTTATTCTGCTTCTCCCTATAAAACCATTACATTTTTTTGCCAGAATTTGGCAAGAGCTGTATCTGATAATGTTTGATGAAACCATGCAGAATGTACTGTTTTTCAACATTTTCTACAAAGTTTATAGTCAGGAATTATATCCATTTAGTATAAAGAAAGCTCAGAATTCTATGAAAATGGAGGGGGAAAAGTTTTCATTCAATAGCAAAGATATAAATTGTAACCAGGGATCATTGAAAAACAGGCTATAACTGAATTTTGACATAGTGGATGAGGTGGGTCTCATGAAAGTTTTGCTATTTATCTGTAGAATATAGCAAAGCACATGAAGGAGGGTATCTTATGGTAAAACATCTGCTGTAAATAGTAAACTAGAGTTCAGTGAATCACTCTTGAAATCATTCTGTAAGACTGATTACTTAAATATCAAACGCAGTTAAGCAATCTGCTTATTTCTTGTTTACTTATTTAGTTTTTCACTACATCTATGTGAAATTCTCTGCAGGTCATCATAACTCAGTTGAAGACAACTGATAATGAGAAGAATGCTAATTGGTTTCCTCCCTCTTATCACTGATCCCTACACAGTGAGTAACACTTCCACATTCTTCCTTTTGTTCTTACCCCACCTCTTTTTATCTAGACATAATATGAGCTAACAAAGCAATGCACAGCATTGATAAGCAGTATTGAATAGTAGTGCAGTGAAATTGGATTAGAAATAGTGTGTGTTTAAATTCACTGCATTAAAGATTTTCTGAGCAAGCACTCAGCCAAGCAATAAGAAGAAAAAACAAGACCCTGTTTTTACACTTTGGGAACCCAGAGTCTGTCTGTCTGTCTCTCTATATTCAATTATACACACACACACACACACACACACACACACACACACACACACATACACACACACATGAGCTTCAGTGGGAATTAAGAAAGAATATATATCTTTTAAATATCATATATACATAAATCCCAGAAAAATAAGTGCCATGCCAAATTATAGCCAAAGTAATAAACATTTAGACAAAGAATAAACTCTGGGCCATCAGAGACAGGGCCATTATGCTACTCAAAGCTGTGGGTTCTACTCCAAGACTTCTGTGGCCAAACCAACCTCACCTCAAGTTGGGTAAGCCAAGAGTAATCTATCATTTCAGTCCTTCAATTCCACCTCCTTCAAAGAAACTGTCAGGACTAAACTCATGAATTCCCAGACCTTTGATTGCTTCTGAATTTAGTCTATATCCCAAATCTCACTGACCCCTTTGAAAAATAGTCTTAAGAAGGTCTAATAAACAAAACCCAAGATTCTATTTTCTACCTGTAGTATGCTTTTTGCCTCCCTGAGACTTCTCCCAATGCTTCTTCTTTCTTTCAGATGAATGTGTTCCCTAAAAGACCTGTTTCTGCAATGCAGAATTTTCCCCTCAAGCTCTGTTCATTCATTATATCCCCCCCCCGACCCGTGCCAGAACTGGACCCAGACTCTATTGAGAACCCAGTGTCACATGTAGGCCTTAAGAGGTAGCTGTTACCTCCTGTCATCACCATATATAAAGTAACAATCACTACGGTGCCTGCCTTTCTTAATTCTTATTGCAGCTCTCAGACTTCTGCTTCTGCTCTGTCCATAAGGAAGGTTCTCCAGTCCAATAACTCTCTCCCACGCCTTACAGTTGGCTTTTCACCTCATTCACTGAACACCATGACACCCACATCACCCACAGAGATTCCTCCTCTTGACAGCTCATTTAGAACTTTAAGTCACTCTTTCCAGTGCTCTCTACTTCACTCTGACACCCATTATTAAGGCCACAAACCACATCTCTCCATCACCTAAAACTGATAAAATCTGAAGTCCTGCATCTATAGTGAATATTTTTTTCAGCTAATCCTCTGATGACCATTCTTTCACCTTTTCAGAGCCTTTAGTCATTTGACCCTTTATGCTCTGCCTTCTTCTTAGACTTACCTTAAATTGAACCATAATCATAAACATAACCACAGACACCTTTTATCTTCCCAGCCCTCATTTTCAGCTTAGATTCCAATGCTCCATTATTTCAGTTATTCTTTTTTTCCTCCTTGTGAACTTCAATCCTTTGGTCTTTTCATTGCATTCATTTAGCAAAAGTAAATCCTGAAGGAATCCATTTTCTATGTCTTGGGCAGCTGGACAATCCTGGAGGAAATAACAAATAGGGGCGAGTGATGTTATTATTACCCATTGTCATCTAGGTCACTTATAGTACCTGCATATCCTACTCTATTTCTTTTTCACTAGCCTCATTTATTCACAACTATTCTATATCTTTTCTTGGCCTCAATTTATACCATGACAGACCCATCTTTCAGGTCAGTTTATTTCCTGAAAGAGAGAAATAGAAAGTACTAGATGAGACACCATTAAATCCCTTAATAAGAGGACATCCTCATCTATCTTAACTTCCTTCCCTCTTTTTCAAAGGAAGAACACTGTCCCCTACCATGTTTATGTCCAGTCCTTCCCCTCATACCCCTCATTCAATCCCTTTCACTCTCCCAGGAAGCACACGATGTCAATCATATCTTGTGTTTCAGGTAATCTATTCCTCTTTCTCCAGCACTTCCTTCCTATAAGCATTTAAATAGTTCTTTACATCTTTAAGACAAAACAAAATTAACAAAAACAAAACTTTTCTTGACCCCAATTTTACCTCTACCCTCTTTTCTCTCTTTCTCTGTTTCTGTTGACAGATATCCTGAGTATCCAAAGTGTGTATATCTTCTTATGTCCCCACTCTCTCCTTACATATTCTATCAGCCTTATGTCCTGTGTGCATATGTGCTCTGCCAAAACAGCTCTTACTGCCATCAATGATTATTCCATGCCACTAATTTCAAAAACCAATTTCTTGTTCCTTGGCCTATTTTACTCTGAGTAGTGCTTACAACTTTAGGTTAGAAGTTAGAATAAGGTAATTGTTAAAACTATGAGCTGTGTCAGATGGTGAGGAAAGGATTGGTGAATCTGCACTAGCTGGAATTTGAGTCAATCAATTATAATCTCTCTGTTTTCTTTTCTGTAGATGAGAGACAAAAAGATGGTTACTATTAAGGAGTGCTTCTCTCCTGTAAACCAAGAGGCTATCTGGCTATCCACCATTTACATTAAGTGAGAAACTTGGACTTAACTCTTGATGTTTCCTTTATCTTCACTGCCAATAACCAACCACTGAATCATGTCTTTCTATTTGCTAAACTGCTTTCCAAGTCATCCACTGCTCTTATTTTTCACATTTCTTCTCAAAGATTTTGGCACCTGGATCTCCATCGTGCTCTTCAACCTTTCAATATCTGCACAGGTCACCTGTCAATGTCCTGGATCTAAATTCCTTCACAGACTCTCTCCCAGTTGATCTTGTACAATGTCTTGGAAACTAACTTTTAGGGTCATGCTCTCATCTTTGTAAAGGCCAACACTGCAATGCTTCCAGGTTTTCAATTTCAAACCTCACATTCTCCAACCAACACCTCCTCCCTTGCCAGCCAATGCACACTAGGATGACAGCTTAAACAATCCTTTCACCACTCCAGGCACCTCAGTGCATCAGTCCTAACACGCTTTCTCTTTCCATATATTCTTTATACAGTTTAAATTCAAGGTCAATCATTATAATAATTCCTTGCACATGTTTGGGACCACTTTGCGTTTTACTTTCTTGGTACTGTTGGAAAAAAATGAAAACCCTGATTAAATTGTTTGCCTCATTCTCTGCTTGCATGGACAGAGATGTCTCCCCTTTACATGGGGATTGCCTAATAGTTCATTAAACTATTTCCCTTTCTTCCTAGTTATAAAGCTAAACAATATTTACTAGCATCGGTTGGCTTAAGGTGCTGCCATGACATTGAATTTTAGCGGATGACATATGAGAAGAAATGATGCATGCCACTTTCAGGCAGACATATATAAAATTTCTTTAAAATCATTTTTTTTTCTTTTCCACAAATTTCCAACTGGATATCAATGACCAATATGACCTTGGATAACAAGGGTTGAGCTTCCACCAGCCAGTATCACTGAGAGATGGGATTGTATGACCTGGGATTACACCCTTACCATGTATTAAATTTTATGTTACTGAAATGTATTTCTATTGGATCAGGTCAGTACAATTTCAGGATTTGTCTGTTATAGCAGCTTGGAATATGTTAATAAATAAAGCCATCATGGAACCATGTCTGTAGATAAACACACAGTTATGTTAATTGGTTTTACTTTTAAGTTCATGATCACTAACCTTAATTATTGCCCAGCAATAAAAATAAACTCTCCTATCCTGTTCATATCCTATCTTTTCCGATCCTATCTTACTATCATAGATAATAACTTTTGGCTTTTCGTCTTTGCTCAAAGTTCACACCTGGTCTCTCTATAGATATCATCAATATTTTTAAAATATATACAGAATTTAACTACTTCTTCAATCCAGGACAAAGCTCTATTTTATGTCCTTTTACCAAAACAGTCCCCTAACTGGTGTCTCTTTTCTGTTTCTTTCAACACAGCCCAGCAGACAGGGTGATATTCTCAAACTGCAAGAAAAATTATTTCAGATCTCAAAACCCTCCAGTTTGGCTTTGCATTAGTTCGGGTCCAGTCAGAAAAACAGAAGTAACCCTAGATATTTCAAACTTAGGGAACTAATTTGGATGTCAGATGCCTGGAAGAGCAGAAAATAACAGAGATTAAATGCTGGGAGTAGCAGCTGCTACAGCTGGGCCAAGGGAAGTCAAAGGGTTAGCAGAACTAGGAGTTGAGAAGAGGGACTCTGCAGGGCTGGTTCTCTGCTAAGGGAGAAGCCACTGCCAGAATGTGTTGCTTCCTCAGAGAGTGTGCCACCACACTATGCTGGAAGTGTCATCAAACAATGGAGGCTGATCCAGTTGCTGTTTCTGGGGCAATACTGGGAAAGACTGGAAAAACAGGAAGGAAGTCCCCACTGCCCTTCTTTCCATGTATCGGGAGGTAGAACCTAAAGGGAAGCCAGTTGGCAAGGGTAACTGAGAAATGTAATTTGAAAAATCTTTTGGCTACTCTGCACTCATAAACACTCCTCTACACATATTTTGATTCCCATACAACAGTTAAGATGTCATGCTTCCACCCAGAAAAGTCCAACTCACTTTTACACAAGTGAAGTCATGCATAATTTTTCCATGAAGAGGAGACTCCATTTCCTAGTATTTACCATGCCCTATCTCTGAATGATGGGAACTCCTCTTACTGGTTAGTCACATTCACACCAACGATCCTTACATGAAGAATGGGGCTAAAATCAAGGATGAAAAAATTAGTGACTTCTTTGGTCTTAGACAGATCGATTCATGTGTACAGACAGTTCAGCTGCTGGGATGGCTGTGCCTGTCTTTGGATATTTTTGTGCATCTGGACCTAGGGTGGATGACCTGTCCCTGTTCCATGTGGCTTCTCATTCTCCAGATGGTAATCAACAGGCTCTTCTCCAAGGCAGTTGCAGAGCTCCAGAGAGAGGGCAGAAGGAAACAAAGTCTGTTGAGAATCAGGCATGGAATTCACAAACATATCATATTCAACTGGCTAAGGTGTAGAAAAACAGATTTCCTGTCTTGAAGGGAGATGCTATATGGACTGCTACTTTACAATATGTTACCTGTACACATAAGCAAGGAAGAAAACAAATGTAACAGAGCTTTCTTTTTCCCACTATACACTTTCTCCCTTAATTACCTTGGTGATATAGATTTTTCCCCAGTTTAACCAGTGGTCCAAAATGTTTGTGTTCTTAGGATTAGTATCCATTTTGTCCAGCGCACAGTCTTCTATTAAATGTGTGCAAGCATGTTTCAGGAAGGCTTAGAAAACTTTTATGGGCTATAATTGTAGCAGTGTTGGAAGGTCCTTTCTCAAAAGAATCCAGTCTCCTTTTTGATCAAAGAATTCCAGGTCTGTGAATTGGCTGAGGTCCGGGAGGTAGGTGAGAAACCTAATATTTCATATTTCTTCCCACCAGACCAGAGTTTTTACTTTAGAAGTCTGCCCGTGCATATCACTCCTGTTCTATTTCATTCCTAAGAAATAAAGCAACCAGAATCAAAAATTCCTGCAAGTCAATTCTGATTACCAATCCTTCCTTATTGCATTTATAATGACTAATAAATCTTATTTTTTTAAGTTAGTGTTGTGAATGACTTCTGCTACTCTGTGATCCCATGATACCCACTGAAATCAGAAATCCCTTTTCTTTTCTATTTCTTTTTTTGGGTACCAGGGATTAAATTCAGGGGCACTCAACCACTGAGCCACACCCCCAGGCTCTTTTGTATTTTATTTAGAGACAAGGTCTCACTGAGTTGCTTAGCGCCTTGCTTTTGCTGAGGCTGGATTTGAACTTTTGATCCTCCTGTCTCAGCCTTGAGAGCCACTGGAATTACAATTGTGTGGCCCAGCTAGGAATCCCTTTTCAATGACAGCGTCTCCCTTTGCCATCATTAGCTTAGCTGCCCTAGAGCTCTCTGAAGATGTTGTGCATGCAGGAGTGAAGGAATGTTTTCTGTGGTCTCTAAAGAGATGCAATGAGGTAAGAGATAGGCCAATTTCACAAGGATAGTCTACTTTAACATTCTTGTAACTGTAATCCTTTTCTTTACCCTAGACCAGAAAAATTTTCATCCAACTTTACTGAAAGAGGACCACGGCTGAATCCAATAAAAGAAATATATTGTTAGAACAGCTTTCATCTGCTCAATTTACTATGTAAAATCTGGAAGAAATATATGTTGATAAACTTGGCCTGATCCAATGTCACATTTCACCCTCCTTGACCTAATATCCTTATTATATGTTATATTACATGTGCCATAATCACCTATATTTCTAGGATTTTGCCATTATATTCAGAAAAATAAGCCTGGAATGGTGGTACATGCCTGTATTCCTTTGATTCAGGTAACTGAGGCAGGAGGATCATGAGTACAAAGTTAGCCCCAGAAACTCAGTGAAGCCCTAAGCAACTTAGAGCGACCCTAAGTAAAAAATATTTAAAACTGGTTGGGGATGTTGCTCGGTGGTTAAGCACCCTTGGGTTCAATGCCTGGTATTCCCCTCCCCTGAAAGAAAGAAAGAATGAAAAGAAAGAAAGAAAGAAAGAAAGAAAGAAAGAAAGAAAGAAAGAAAGAAAGAAAGAAGAAAGAAAGAAAGGTAGAAAGAAAGGAAGGAAGGAAGGAAGAAAGAAATTGTAATTTTTTTGGGGGGTGAGAGGGATATAGCCTGTTTCTTCCTGGACTGGACTTTTCACTTGTCCCTATTGGAATACACTTAAAAATTTTCTAGCTATATAGCTCTGGACACAATTTTGGTAATAAGTCTTGAGGACAATAAGAATCTCCTTTGAAAGGAAGGCTCAGGTAGATTTTCATCTTGATTTGTATCAACCCAGATGTTCCCGCTCCTTCCCAGTCAATGTTCTGATTTTCACTTAGACACTGTGAAAGTATTTACAGTCTGTGAATATGCCTTCCATTGTAATTTTTAGAACTGACCCAAATACTTAAATGTTGAGTTTAATTTTTAGCCATTTCTGCCCTGCTACATATGAACTAAAGTGAATATACTGATACAAATTTTTTTTAAAAAAATTCTTGTAGAATCATAAGAGAAACCTTGAGATTGTTAAGCTGAGTCATCCTGCTTTTGTATACTCTCCATTTCAGTCAGAAGTAGTCATTCTACCTTCTAGTCCTCACGGCTGCAGCACTTTGCCCCTTAGGATTCTTGTCTCAGTAAGCACTTTATTCCAAGGAATCAGAGGTGATAATTTAAATAAATACAGTTGGTCCTCCTTCTCTGCAGATTCAACCAAATACAGGCAGAAAATATTTGGAAAAAAAACAAACCTGTGTCTTTATTGATGATGCACAAACACTTTTCCTGTCATTATTCCCTAAGCAATAAAATGAAGTAAATATTTATATACTGAATGAAGTAAATATTTATATATAACATTTATAGCATATTAGCTATTGTAAGTAATCTAGAGAGGATTTCAAGGTTACAGTAGGATATGCATAGTTATATGCAAATTTTGGGTGATTTTATGCAAGGGATTGGACATCTTCAAATTTTGGTATCCACAGGAGGTCTTAGAACCAATTTCCAAGGATACTGAGATGACTGGCTATACTGCATTTTTTTTTTTTTTTGCCAATACGGTATCCCATTTACTACAACACGAAATTAAGCATTAAGTTCAAGATCAAGGACATATCTAAAAATTCCATAATCCCATCTTTGAGGGTTTCCTGGCATCATTCCCAGGGCTTCACTGACCAGTAGGAAAACAGAAAGCATGCTGAGAAATTTGAACAGAAGGTATTCAAACAGAATTGGTAACATGGTTGTTTGAAGGTTGAAAGGACAAAAAGAGAAATTGCAGCAACCAGATATTTTAAAAAAAAACAGGAGAGAGGGTCCATTTCTAGGTGCTCAGGGCTGAAATAGGTGAAATGAAATTCCCAGGACCTAGAAGGTTAAAGGGAGAACACAATAGAATTGACACCGAGACCAATTCTTCCCTCTGAGAAGAAGGTCCTTAATGGCTGCTGCCACATCTTTGAAGACATACTGGGGGATTGGCAATGCCTGGAAGTCCTTGAATAAGGTCAAGGTTGAAGCTATTAGCTGCTACTCATCAAATGAACAGCCAAAGTGACCGGTAAACCCCTCATCTCTTCCTATTGCCTTCCAATCTCCTTCTACTGCCTTTATTGATAAAAGTTAACAGGAAGTCTTTTGACTAACAGGGAATTGTAGTTTACAGAGTCCCAGCCCCGGCAGCATTGAGAATACTGTAGGATGTCTTCAGAATCAAGAGATCATAGATGAATAGCTAACACAGGCTTCTCATGTCACTGATAAAAGCTAAATTCCTACAGTGATCCCAGCTTCTACATAATATAGCTCCTTGATACTTCTCCAGTTAATTTCCTACTCCTATGGTTCCAGCCCTATGAACTCCTAGTTCTTTCCTGAACACACTGGTCATGTTCATTGTGCCTGGAATGCACTTCCCTGAGGTCTTCATGACTAACTCCCTCATTCTCTTCCACACAGGTATTGCTCTCACAGTGAGACCTTCTCTGGACTTTCCAACTACAATATCAACTCCTTCCCTGCTTTCTTTTCCTTTATGCACTATCACTCTATGATATACCCTATATCTTACATATTTATCTTATTGTATGTCTTTTCCAGTAACATGTGAGCTTCATGGGGGGGGAGAACTTTCTTTGTTTTGCCCACAGCTGAATCCTCAGTGAAAAGAACAGTGCCTAACCTGTAACTGACATTGAATAAATATTTTTATTAATAAATATCCACTAACATAACAACAGTCCTAGTCAACTCTCACCTGGAAACAACCAGGAGTCTACTTGCTGCTGTCTCTTTATCCATTCTTCCGCTGATGATCCACATTCAACGCTGCTGCTATACTGATTTAAGTAATCTAATAAGACTGTACCGTAAGTAGCTAGAGAACAAGAGTCCCGTCTTATTTATAGTTACATTTCTACTTCTTCCTTTCAATCATGGCTTTGTATCTAAAACTGACTTACATAGCTAAAATTTACTTATTTGGAGTTCCTTTAATCATTTAATAGTAAAGTTTCCAAAAGGTAGCATCTTTATTAACAGTTTTGCACTTGTGATTTTTCATTATCATATTTGTACATTTCTGCAAATTCTCTTATTACCTACTTTGATCCTTCACACCATAAAAAACAAGAGGATCATTCTTAATTTGGCCTTTCTTAAGTCGAAACAGGAAGGGAAAATACATATATTATTTAACATAAAAGTTACAGCTTTGAAATGCAGCCTGTGAACTGGCACCTGTGTTAAATTCTAGGTTTTTATTTCAGAGTAATTTATTATAAATTGAATATGTGTTTCTTTGTGAAATTCCTTAGGAATAAAGCATAATAAAATCTCACTTAAGTAATCATTTAGAAAACATAAGAGATGTAAGTTACAAAATTTGAACATTTATTTTATATTTGGCACAGTAGTCTAGAGGTCTAAAGGGAATAATTTTTAATAAAATTTCTATCAATTCTTGTCTTGGTTCCACAATAAAGAATTATGTTCCCTGTATTTTTTCCCCAAACAAACCCTGTTTCTCTACTCTGTAAAAGCAGCATACTTTTAGGAATGAACAGATTGATATAGTCTGAGGGGAGGACAAGATACAATAGGAATTCAGGCAACAATTCCTCATGCTTAGGTGTTTCTCTTTATTCTGAGCAAGCAAATCCTTGGAGATTTGCTTGTGCCATGCTGGTGGGTAGGTGAGAGGGCCTTCTCTTGCTGAACTTGGCCTGGAAGTCAGGTTTCATTCACTTTTTTTCCAACAGAAGGCTTGCACAAAATAGGTACTTAAATTGCTTCATAGAATTAATTTAAAAATCAGATACAGAGAGAAGTATATAAAGCAACTCTAATAACATATCAGTGGAATCTAAAAAATGTAATGAAAACCTTCAGATTCAGTGCAAAAATGAACACCCAGATTTATCAATTATGTAAAATTTGGCATTCTAAACATTGAAACTGGATGCATAGCCATAGAGAGTAAATGAGTGTGTGTGTGTGTGTGTGTGTGTGTGTGTGTGTGTGTGTGTGTGTAATGGTTCAAGCTAAATCGAAGGAAAGGGTTTTGGTAATTCTCTAGACAATTCTGGCTTATTTTTTTACAACCTATAAATTGCTGTCCTTCTTCAAATAATATGAATGTAAATGCATGCATATCATTTCCTACCTTCAGCTTCTCCCCTGCAGATCTGGGGTTCTATGACTTTGCAGGATTGTCTTTTCCTCCGGCTCACGCTTCTCTCCCTCACTTCCTTTGGAGCATCTGTTATGCAACATATTGAAAAGCAAATTGCCTATTTTGGAAAGGGTGATTTCTTTTTGAGCCCATCTTAATCTCCAAGGAAAATGCAGAGTCACACAAAAATATGCACAAACAGCTGGAATACAGGTTGACTTTAGTGAATCCAAACCATATATATCTATCTATCTGAAAGTGAGGTTACTTTTTATAAAACTTCCCTGCTATTCTCATAGCACAGCATGAAGTCCTATGAGACCAAATATGCTGTATTTCCACAGACTTTACTTAAAATGGACTAGTATTAATTATCTAATCTTTATAAAAATACTCCTCTGATGAAAAACAATTCTCTACATCTAATTGTAGAATTATCAAAAATATGTTATAAAGGAATTTTATTGAAATAATGTGCTGCTGAAACATAAAGGAATATACTTTGAATCTCAGAATTACTTTCACTACTACTTTTTAGCTCTCATGATTTAACTTTGGCTTCATGTGATCCATCTGTTTGGATTGGAGCCAATACTTCTATGTTTCTTCACATTTACTGACTGCTTACATATCCTATCTGGCAAAGCAGGTAGTTTCTCTTTTCCTTATTTCACAAGTGTTTGGTGATTGCTTTTGCAGGTTTTACCAAAAGATTTTAAGGTAAATTCTAAAACTTCAAAAAAGCTTACATCATCTTATTGTTCTTTTTTTAATACACTATCAGACATTTATGCTAAATTGTTTTCAAGTGAATTATTACAAACCATTTTTCCCCCACACATCCCACCCCATTACTTCTACCTCCATCTCAAAGGCATCCCAGTTGTCAGAGGACATGGACCTGGCACACTCCTCGATGGCCCATCACTCAGGGACAAGACTGGAGATTGCATGCCAGATTACAACCCAAGTAACTGGATATTCACTTACTGAAATCCAGCACAGCTAACTCAGTAACTGATCCGATAAGAAAAGATAAGAAAAGAACTCTCAGGTACCCAGAGGTACCAACTGATGGAAGCAGCTATCACTCTTGGGGCTCAGGAAACATGGAAAAAGGCTGGTCTGCAAACTTACCACCTGGGCGAGGAGCCCTGTGAACCTGAAGCCCAGAGGCAGGTGTTTCTGAGGTGAAGCCTGATGAAGCTAATTCTATAAATGCTGGAATAACTGCCAGCTGGGTCTCCCTGCTGCTGTGGGAGGGCACCGTAGCTTGCTGGGTGAGCAAACATCTCTGGAGTGATGTTCAGGTGTGGAAGCAGAGGTCATGACCAGAAGGAGCAAGTCCCTTTCTTTTCCCCTAGTGTTCCATTCTCCCTCTGTGGCCCCATCTTGACAGAGTGTAACTGGGAACCAGCAGACAAAGAAACATCCAGCCCCTACTTGCACTCCTACATGGGGGAGATCCTATCAGGCTGTGCTCACCTTCTGCCTCATCAGATCCTACAGCTTCCAGAAAATTGAGTCCATTGGAAAATCAATAGTGCAACCCCCATGGCGCTACAGGACTAAGCAGGAGCTTGTGATGGGCTGTGGAGAGCAAGCTGCACCTGGGCGAATGCTTCAGAGAACAGGTACCTGGACTGATTGGGGAGAGGTAACTTACGATGTACCCAATTCTTCATAGGCTAATGGGGCTTTGCCCACACATGACATTGCTGGCTGGTGAGGCCTCCTGCTTATTGCCACCACCATCACCAGGCTGTCTCTGTTTGTAGTGTGTTGGATCCTATTATTTGCTGAGTCCCTGCCACACCATAGCAAAGCCAAGTACAGTCAGTGATTTGGAGGACAGAGAATCTGGTTTCCCAGCTGCCAACTCTCAACTGTTCTGTCTCTCTGTCTAGGACATAGACTCTGAGGATGCAGTAGCTCCAGTTGACTGGCCATTGCCTGGACCTTGGAAGGAACCCCATAAATTATTTCAAATAAATGAAGAGAAATCTCTGGAGCAGAAAGAAGGGGAGAAATTATGAAAAAGAAAAATGACATCTCATTCCCTGCCTTTTGGGTTTTCCTAATCCAGAAAACCCTCTTAACAAATTAGAGAAGGAAACCTCTCCTCTCAGTCATTCCTATTTTACTTTCAACATCATGCAACATTTGGAAGTTACTCACCTGAAGGAAGCCCAGTTTTGTAATCTTATAAATAAAAACAATACTCACTTTGAAGCATTACTGTAAGGATTAGTAAGATAATATATGCAGAATGCTTTCTACCATGAAGGGCACAGATGTGTTCAGCAAACTGTACTATTGAAATCCCCAAATTCCACAGCCTTCAACCATTGTGCCTTTGACGTCACTTCCAAATAAATATACTCACTGAATAGTGATATAAACTAGCATCTACCGGGTATTTGTGTTTTGTGCCAAGCACCATTTGTTTTACCTATATTCACTCATTTAATTCTTTCAACAATTTATGAGGTAGATACATACTTTTATTTTTCCAGTTTGACTGAAGAGGAAATTAAGGTACAAAAAGTTCTGTAACCAACCTTAGGTTGCATTGCTAGAAAGTAGAACTAAAATTTGAACCCAGGGAGTTGGGCTCCAGAATCTATCATCTTCTTAACTACTGTTACTATTACAGTGATTCTTTAATAAAAGTACTAATAACCTTAGTCTTAAAGCTAACTATTCTTTAAGCCTTCTGGGTATTTGCAGCACTGTCTTGTGTGATTATTTATAGACATTTCACCCAGTTTAGCCAAAATTCCTAAGGAAAGTCATCAACTTCAAAAAACTACATCTGACTGAATAGAACCCTTCAAGAAAGAGGAGAGGTGGTGTCCCCTTTCACAGAGGTATGGATGAAGCTTAAATTTAGTCAATCTAATTATAAACTGTTATTCTTCTATTATGGAAATACCCTGTAATTGAATACTAGAAAATCCTCCATAAAAGCTTTCCCCTCAGGCAAGGTTTAGTACTAGCCTTAGAAGCCCAATTAAATATGATCAAAACTATGTTTTAAGAAACTCAGTTATACTTCAAGACGATTGAAAGGAAATGCTTCAATGAAATGAATAATTTTTTCTTTTTCTTTTTTACAACTTTTTTTTTCAATTTTTCTTAATGAGAAAAATACTATTATAAAAAGAATGTCATTAAGTATAGGAGAAAATTTCTATAAAAACAGAATATCTAGATAAATAAAAACATAAATTATATATCTGATAATGGTACCACTGCATGTTAAAACTCTTGCTGTGTTTTTTAGATTTTTTTTTCAGTGCAACAATAGGCATACACTTTGTGTTTACAAAGAGTGGGATCATATTGTGGTATGGCTTCCCACTGTTTTGTGTCTCATTTATCAGAATACTGTGAATATTTTTCTCTATGAATAAATATACATGTATATCAAGGGATACCTGGGAGATATATATGTATATATATCTCCCAGGTATATATATACATATATACCTGTACATTTATTTGCATTAACATATCAATTTTTAAAATCATTCTCTTTGTAGAACATTTAGATGGATTCCATTTAATAACTGTTATAACCCCAAACGTATCCATTTGTTTTAGTCCCTTGTCTGATGAGTTCCTCAGGATAAATTTCAAAGTTGAATTGCTGGGTTGAGGGTGCTTAGTCTGTATTTTAGTGCATATTGACTAATTGCCTTCCAGATATCGCTTCCTCCAGTAGGTATTTCAGAAGGCCGCTTCTGTGGAGGCAAACCATGTGTCTTTAACAGCTTTGTCAATCAAACAAGCTAAACAAACCTTATTTATTTATTTATTTTTTAGTAACAGCTTCATTTTCTTTTGTCACTGTGTCTCTTCTGTCATTTATCTGTTTTTGTCCCTTGATTTTATTTACAGAATTGCTTTTTTAATGAATTTGTTAGAGCTATTTATCTTAAAATATTTTAATATACTGCAAAAGTGCTTTTAACCAGTTGGTGAATTAACTATATAGAAATGTCCATTTATATGTACTTCATATATTGTATTATAAAGAAAAGAAAAGGTGCACATTCAAAAGAGTCCTGAGGTGTACTACCTGCCTAAACAGAGGCAAGAGCAGTATGACACTTTAATTGCAGGAAAAGACAGAGCAGCATTCATGAGAGACTCTCAGAAAAAAATGCATGATCCAGCCTCTCCAGTTTTTAGAAATAAAACAAAAGATCTATACCAATCTGGACAGTATATCTTTCCCAGTTTCTCTCTGCCTGGTTATATTTATTCATCCCTTAGACCTCAGCCGTAGCACTACTTCCTCAAGGAAGCTCTTTCTGACCTTGCTTACTAGGTCAGATCTCCTTATTTTATGTCCAGAGACAGTTTACTCCTTTGAAACTCTTCTCACCATTTGATTTCACATTTATTCACAGGATTTTTTCATTCAGTCTCTCTTGCTCACTAAAATGCATATGGCCTGAGGGCAGAAATGACTGATTTTGCACCTCTTTATCTCTCTACACGTAGCCTGTCACATGGGAAATGAATGATAAAGATTTGTTAAGAAAATGAATTGAGTATAAATATGTCAATCATGTTGAACATTCACAAAACATAACATTATCCATTCTGCATGAATATTTTTGACATTCTCACAAACTGCTTACTTGAAGAACAACTTCAGGTTTTATTATATGTCTATATAACAATATTAATTTGGGAAATCATGATTTACCAGGATAATGAACCATCTGGTATCCCAAGTGAGCAAAACATAGGTCAACAAAGCCTGTTTAAATAAAGTGACTTTCCATAAAATCTTTCATAACTTTTTAAAAGTCTGTTGATTAGATCCATAGAGATCTCAAGTTGAAAAACTTTTAAAAGTCCTCTCCTTGTACAGTTCAATACAGTAGTCACTAGTCATCTGTGTGACTATTGGGCAGTTGAAAGGAGTCTATGTCAAATTGAGGTATACTGTATGAATAAGATGTCTCAAAGTCTTCCTAAAATCATGAAAAAAACCTTCCCTATTTTATATGTCAAATGATATAATATTTTGGATAGATTGGATTAAAGAAACCCCACTATTAAAATTAATTACACCTGTTTCTTTTTTCTTTTTCAGTTTTTTAGAAAATTTATAATTATATATGTGACTCATATTTCTATTAAGATATTTTTTCTTGCTATAATTCACAACATGGAAAAACTTTATCTAATTAAAATCAACTCTATTTCACACTTAAGTATTTAAATGAATTGAAAATGGGGAAATCTGCAAAGAAAATGTTCAAAAAACAAAAAACTGTTAGAGAGACCTAACAGATACTTAATGCAAGTCCTCAAATTTCCACAGCATCCACTTTCTCTACAATTGAACAGATTGACATATTCATTTTCTAAAATTAAAGAAACAAACTACAAATGTTGAGAAGGGTAACCCATTGGAAGCATGTTAATTTAAACTTATATCACCTGACAATCTGATGAAAAGAAGGTAATTAAAAAAAACAACAACAATGGAAATAAAATGGGATGTCTTCTTGAGGGAGCCCAAACTGTGCATAGTGCATGAAAAAGAGCACTGACTACTAAGAAAATTCCGAGGACTTTCTAAATAGTTCAGTTTAGTTCTTGTTTATTCTTTTTTTTCTTTTCCTTGTAGTAGTGGGGATTGATTCCATGGTCTCATGCATGCATGGTAAGCAAGTGCTTTACCACTGAACTATGTTCCTTCAGTATAAATTTTGATATTATGAAAATTAAGTGATTGATCATAGGGCATAGTCAATTCAAGAAAACATAATTGAGGTATCATATCATGGAAACAGTTCTTTCTACCCAAAATGGTAAAATAAAATATCATTATTTGGTAATTCTGTCTACTAAGAACAACTTTTTCTCTCAAGATAAAGGTGGAGTGATAGGAGGAGACAATTCATAAAAGATGAGAAAGAATAAGGTTGTGCTGTGGTTTTTCAATGCTTTATGGTTAAAGGGGTTTACTTTAAAAGATCAGCCATCTTCTATTGGACAATATATTAATTTTTAGGATAAAATTCATAAATGGATATCAATGCATATTAGATTAATAGAGGGTGTGAAATAACAGCTTATAGTGATGCCAGCTATTGCAACTCACCTATCTGTATTAAAATGTGCTGCTTTGCCTCCACTGTCACCATCTTCCATGTGCTTTTGTGACAGATATTAATGGAGCCTTTGGTTTATTATACACATTGGCCAAAGCAAGTGAATGACCGTTTGGTCTGTTCACTGACTTCAAATCACATGTTATCAGTGAAACCTTCACTGCTGGGTTTCCTTTCATTGTATCTCCAAGCTGACCATTTCCTGTCAATGTCCAATATATATATTATTTTTTGGTTATATTTTTTTCAGCTTTCCTTTGTCCACCAAATTGAAACCAATACTATAACTAGAAAGTTTAAAAAGAAATAATAAGAAAAAAGAGGAAAGAAAATCAGCTGAACAGTTATTTAAAATTAAGATTTGACTCTCCTATAATTGAAAATGAAAAAGAAAAACCATAGTCTAACCATAATTATTTAATATAGTAGAATATATTTAGGAATTCATTTAGGAAATTCAAATAATAAATACAGATGCAGTTTTTAAAACATCAATGCACTCAACCTTTAAGTTTATAACTTAGGTCTTCTGTCATCATAATTGCTTTATACTACCAAAGAATAATATTTTGAATAAATGTTCCCTTTAAAATTTTTATTGTTATCTTCATAGTGGAGTGGGTCTTTAGATGAGATAGTGTACAATTTCTCTCCTCAAGTTTATAAGCAATTCAAAGCAATTAATTGATTTGGAGAAGTTTTCAATAGGGTACTACTCTGAAATTTTCTGATTCCAATATTTCCCCCCCATAAGATTACTGAACCCTTCCTGTGAAATTCTTAGATTTTTTTCAGAAACCCTTATATATTTTGTTCTTATAATTTGCCCCCTAGAAATCTTATCTTTTCCCCCTAATCTACATGTATAACTTTCTAAGGTAGTTTTAGAATATACTCTTTTGATTTTACAGTTATAACCAGAGGATATGTAATAATTTTTCTTGGAATGAAAGTTTTGAGAACTTTCCCAAATTCTTAGGTAGTAACATTAGACTTTGGTAGAATCCCTGTCTGTCCAATCAATTTGGCCCCTGTTCTCTTGGCCTCTCTGGAGCTCAGGGGCTCAACTCTCTGATCTGGTATTAAGTGGTGAGGAAAAGATGTTGGTCGGTAACTTAAATTGTATCATTTTCAGTAACATATTGGATTATGCTCAAGATTATGAGCAGAATATCCTTGAAAATTCTGAGGAATGATTATTGGTGATAGGATTTCAAGGAGACAATATTTTTAGAATCTTAAGATGACCACTTGCTCCACTCAGATTCTAGCTAAATTAGGAAGCATTAGGCAAGTGAAATTTATAATTTCAGCTATAAAATTATTACATTCTGAGGATCTAATTTACAGCTTGGTAATAATACTAAATGATATTGTATACTTGAAATTGGCTAAGAGTGCAGATCTTAAGCTTTCTTACACTCACATGCAATAAATATGTGGGATGATGGAGGTGTTAATGAACTTGATTATGGTGATCATTTCACAATGTATATAGAGAGTGAATCATCATGTTATACACCATATATATATAATTTATACTTCAACAAAGCAGAAAAAAGAGCAAATGTTTTTCACAGTAGGTAAAACATACAGGGTATCAGATAATAGACAACTATTGCTGAGGGCCATTACCAAGTAGGAATGACACATCAAAATTTCCTTGCCAAGCGTACCCCATGCTGCTTAGAGGACATTCAATGGGACATTGCATGCATGCTTTAATAAGGTGACCTTGCTCAAAGACCAAGGCGGATCCGGGTTTAGAACTGATCAGGTTTGAGGAAGTAACCGGCTCCTTGAGTTTAAGGCGTTGCCAGTTTAAGATAATGGGTTTTAGGGAAGTTGGAAGTTGAAGATTATTGCTGGGATTAGGGTGTTCCTGTTGCTTGTTCCCGTTGAGTTCTCCTGAGATTAAAATGGGATTTGGAGAGAGCCTCGTGGAGTAGGTGAATTGTGCGGGAGACGGCAGAACGCGATTGCCCCTGGACCTGTGTGGAGGTGGTGTGAGAGCTGGAATAAAGAATTGCTGTTTGAATCTACAAAGCTGTGTGGTGGCTCGTGATTCTGGTGCCAAGCATTGACCTTGGCAAACTATCTCTGCTATTTATCCCGAACTAAAATAACAACAACCACAAAAACCCTGCAAAAGGCTCACGGATATGCTTCCTAAACAGAAATAGGGTGAAGGAGTTATTCAAGAAGAAAGAATGAGAAAAGGATTTGTTAATACATGTTCATCTATACAGGGCACAAGCCAACTACTAGACTCTGTAGTCTAAACAATTTTGGGGTGAAGGAGAGATGTGGTAGGATAAGTATCCCTGAGCTCTGTTCAAATCATTACTAAAATTTACTGATTGAACAGACTTAGAATTAACTCTCTGATTCAGTGATCTAAGACTTTAAATCTCAGGTCTTCAACTTTTCCACTTAAAAGCTAAAAATTACCTTTAAAACAGTTATCTTTTTAATATTTTTATATTATTTTAAGAGGTAAGTTTCGTAGGACATTTATATATATATACTTTATAATTTGTGTATGTGCATGTTTGTAATGTTAATTACTTTTTCTAAATCTATGGCTAGACAGCTTTACTAATATTTATTATTAAGTCTTTATTTTTGCTAATCTAGGAGAATAAAACAGAATCTCACTATATTCAAATTTGCATAACCCTGATTATTGATGAAGTTGGATACTTTTTCATATCCTAGTTGTTTTTCAGCTTTTTTATTGCTATGATTAAAGGATCTGACCAGAACAACTGTTAAGGAGGAAAGGTTTATTTGAGGGCTCATGGTTTCAGAGGTCTTAGACCATAGAAGACTGGCTTCATTTTCCTGGGCTCCAGATGAGTCCAAACATCATGACTAAGTGTGTGGCAGAGGGAAGCAGCTTATATCATCAAGACTAAGAAGCAGAGAGACTCCACTCTCCAGATACAAATATATACTCAAAGCCACACCCTAATTCCCACCTCCTTCAGCCACACCCCCACAACTGATGGTATATCAATCCAATGATAAGGCTAAGGCTACAATCCAATCATTTATCCTCCAAATCTTCTTACATTGAATGAGTGCTATGGTTTGGATATGTGGTGTTCCCTGAAAGCCCACATGAGACAATGTAATGCCTGTAGATATTTTCTTCTTATTTTTTCCTATGACACCACTCTTCTTTTCTTGATTTGTAGGAATCCTTCATATATTCTGCTCATTAACTGTGTATTTTTGGAATGTGTTGTTTAAATTCATTCTTCTAAATGAGGTTTATTTTTCTAATTTATTTATAGTGTCTTTTAAATTCTTAATTTTTACTGTAGTGTGAATTATCAGTCCTTATCTTTGTAATAATAGTTTTTTTTCATATTCATTGAAAAATCCTCACTACTCTTAGATTAGATTTTTCCCATAAATGATGTTTTTCTATTTTTCTCCTTAGAGTTTTAAGTTTAGTTTTCACTATTAAAACCTTAATCTACCTGGAAATGATTTTTACATGTGTGTTGTAAGATTGAAATTTTATTTGTTCCACGTGATGACCAATTGTCTGAACACTGTTTATTGAATATCCTTCCTTCCTACAGTTGTTAAATTTACTCCCTACATCATCTAATAAATGCTCAAATAAACACAAGCCTGATTCTGGGTTATCTATTGTTCCACTGGAGAATCTGCCTTTACTGCACTACATACACCACACTAAGTTACAACAACTTTACAGTATATCTGAATAACTACAAGGCAGGTACTCACACCTTATCCTACTGTTTCAGAGGTATCTATTTTCTTAGTTATTCACTCTTCACACAAATATAAGGATTAGCCTGCTAAATTCTACAAAAACTAGGAATTACATTAAGTTTAGAGATAAATTTGTCATATAGCAGTGCTATTGAGTTCTATCTGTTGATTTCAAATTTTGCAGCTTTACTAAATGAATTTATTAGTTCTAATAGATTTTGGATGGAGTCTCGGGTTTTTGATATATATGATTACAACATCAACAAACTGTGATGATTTGACTTGTTTTGGATATCTTTTGTTTCTTTATCTTGCCTGATTGCTCTTTCTAGGACTTCCAGCAGTATGTTGAATAAATGTGATAAAATGGGCATTTTTATCTGGTTCCAGATTAGAGAGAAGGCTTTCAGCCTTTTCCCATTCAGTATAGTGTAAACTGTTGGCTTATTACATGTGACCCTTATTATGTTAAGCTACTTTCCACCTATACCTAATTTGTTTAGCATTTCACAAAGGGATGTTAAATTTTATCAAATGTCCTTTATTCTATTGAGGTAATCATATGTTTTTTGCCCTTCATTCTGTTGATACATTGTGTTACATTTGTTGATTTGTATATGCAGAACTAGCCTTGCATCCCTGTCACTTGTTATTGTGGTAAATAATATTTTAAGGTGCCTTTGTATTTATTTGACAGTATTTTGTGGAGGGCTTTTGTACCATCTCTGTTCTGTTCATGAAGAATATTGGTCTATTGTTTCCCTTTACTTCTGTTATACTTTTGTCTAGTTCTCATATCAAGGTAATTCTGGCTTTCGAGGAGTGTTTGGAAGAATCTCTTCCTCTCCAATTTCTTGGAATAATTTGAGAATAATTAATACTTGTTATTATTTAAATGCTTGGTAGATCTCAGCAGTGAAATATATATCCAAAGCTACATTATGCCCCTTCCTGTTCTGGGTTTTTCTTTGATGGAAGAATTTTTATTGCTGATTAAACCTTATTATTTGTCTGTTCATGTTTTTTATTCATGATTCCATTTTGGTAAGGTATAAGCATCCAGTGTTGTCCATTTCTCCTGGGTTACCAAATCTGTTGATGTATAGTTGTTTATAAAAATCTGTAATGAACCTTTGAATTTCTGCAGCATCTGTTGTAATGTCTTCTCTTTTAGCCCTGATTTTATTTGACTCTTCTTTTTTCTTACTCTAGCTAAAGTTTGTTAATATGGTTTACTTCTGTAAAGAACCATATCTTTGTTGATGCTTCCTTAATTTTAAAGTCCTGACTGACCTTTAGTGATGGTTTTATTTTGCTCATTCATCTGTGCCTCCACATTTTATTTAATTAAATATTTTTCATATACTTGCAGTTGGCATAATGTTACTCCATAAAGGTATTTATGTCCTAATCATCAGAGCCTGTGTATGTGGGCACACATGACAAAGGGGAATTAAGGTTGCACATAGAATTCAAATCACAAATTAGCAGGTAGGGAGATTTTCCTCCACTATCTAGGTAGGCCAATAATGATCACTGGGTCATTAAACATGGGAAAGGAGGCAGAAGAAGCGGGTTAGAGAAAGAGATGTGACAATAAAAGCATAATCAGAGAGAGATAACATTGCTGGATTTGAAGATTGATAAAGGGAGTCATGATTCAAGGAAAGTAGGAGGCTTTGAGAAAAATGGAAATAGATTCATCTCTAGGGGATTCAAAAAGAACATGGCCCTGATGACACCCCAATTTTAGGACATCTGGCCCCCAAATGCTAAGATAATGTGTTGCTTCAGGTACTTTTTTGTGGTAATTTGTTTAAGTGACAATAAAAACAATACATAGCATCATATTCTGTATTGCATATTATGATTTTCTAGTTTGGGCTAGGTAGGTCTTCATTCTGCAGACGTGGTTGTCTAAATTATAGACATATATTTATTCAGCTTTATCTGGTTATTTTCTTTTTTGCCTCCATGAAATTTAGAGAATGAAGAACAAACTTGTGTAACTTAATACAAGTCAATAAGTTTTATCATCACAAACCTAGATGAGAGATTTGGAGGGATGGACTTTAGAGTCACTCAAAGAAATCTGATTTTATATTACCTATGCTTTTTACCCATCCAAATTTGTCATATGTCTTTTCTTTACAAATAATGGAGAATTATTTGTATTTCATATCAACTGGTCTTATGACTGATTCAAGTTTGGCTATATTTAATTACCCTGTGGGAAAAGCACTGAAGTTTTCATCACCATCTTTTTGCTCAGGCTATGGTCTATTGCAAATGCAAATTATGGGCATGTTTGGGACATAATTTTGCAAGGATATGAGCTGGAGTTTACTTATTTTAAAGTACATGAACTTGTCCATTCCCTTTCCTTTTAAGATTTAAATATAAAATTAAACCTGCCAACCATTTTATTAGTCACAGCACATGTGAGTATGACACACTTTTCAGGAACTAGTTACAAAGTTTGGGCTTCTACCTACTAAAGATTACTGAGAACATTTTTATAAACCTCTTACCTTCTAAAACAAGCTAAAAGTTTGTATGTTCACTGACTTATTTCTTTGATGTATTTTCCTCTTGTGACAAAGTTAATAACTGCGAAATTATATGCTTATTAATATCTCTCTAAAAAAGAAGCCAAAAGGAGCATTTAAAATATTTCATTATAGCAAGCAAACCAACTGTAACTGAATTGGTTCTGGAATTTCAAAGATAAGTATAATTAATTATGCCTGTGTTTTTCTAGATCTAGTTAGATAAATATTTCTAACAGTAAAATAATATAGTGCTATATATGTTGTGTAGAATTTTTATGTAGTGTGTGTGCACACACACACACACACATGAATTTTATATATTCTGTTGAATTTTAGATTATTTCTTATTCTGGATTCTGGGTTCTGACATTATTAAAGTTAAATTCAAATTAAGACCCTATTTGTTTTGTTTGTTTGTTTTAACCATAAAACGAGTTACTTGAGACTAAAAACTATTAGGTATAATCACAACAACAACAAAATTATTGAGAGTTATTATGTGACAAGTAGTCTTTGAAAAGATTTTATGTATTAAATCCTAAAAACGCATTAACATTGGTGCCAACATAATCATCTGTATTTTACCCTTGGGAAAACAGTGTCTCAGAGAAGGGACTACACTGATCAGGTCACAGACTTTGTAGGTGTTGGAGCTTACATTCCAACTCAGGCAGCCTGTGCTCTCGTCTTTGTTCTTAGGCTCTTGGGTTGTGGAAATTACATCTGATCCTGGAAATGGAAACAGAAGTTGGAGAATGTCAGAATACACTGAAGTTGAAAATTAGACCAGTTGAAGCTCATTTTTCTAATCCTTTTTCTTTCCTTGTAGAGTGTGGTGGACGATTGAAAGCAGAACCCAAACCCAGAGAGCTATACTCACACGCACAGTTTGGAGATAACAACTACCCAGGACAGGTGGACTGTGAGTGGTTGTTAGTATCAGAACGAGGCTCTCGGCTTGAATTGTCCTTCCAGACCTTTGAAGTGGAAGAAGAAGCTGATTGTGGCTATGACTATGTTGAGCTCTTTGATGGTCTCGATTCCACAGCAGTGGGACTTGGTCGATTCTGTGAATCTGGGGTAAGTACACCACCAAGGGGATACTGTAGACAAAACTAAAAATGCCTATTAATTGATGATTACTGTGTGTAACATTTAAAATTTGCGATATTTGTGCAAAAAGTTATATTATTAACGGCTTGAAGAAATATAATGAATGTGCTCTTCCACCCTCCCACTTTTCTACTCCTGATGAATTTGCCTGATTATATTAGCCAAGCAGATTAATTTAGTAGTTATACTTTCTGGTTACTTCCATATTCTAACTTTTTATTGTACAATAAGTATTGAAATACTCAATAATCTCAAAGCATGTTCTACCTTTTTATTGTGCAATAGGCATTTAAATATTAATCTAAGTGCAGTAAACTTAAACACATAAATTTAACGATTTCATCACCTTCCTCAATTAAAGCATTAACAGAAAGAATATGCACATCATTCTAATTGACATTCTCTTTTCAGCTGATATTCTTGGTGGGAGTGGAGGGTCAGCTGCTGGTATGTTGGCTCAGTCTATGCTCTAGGAATATTGTTCATTTCACAGTGTCTCATGTACAAGTGCAGAGTGCCAGAAACAGGCTCGAAAAGGTCACCATGAGAAATGAGAATAAAAAAAAGAAAGATTAAGGTTTTCTCAATGCTTCTTTCCTGGGATGCACTGAATTAATATTGAATAGTCTTCTGAATACATATTCTGTTGTGAAGATATTAGTCCCAATTTTTTGAATGTCTGCCGGTATCTATTGCGTAAATAATACTGTTGAACTTTTGCCCAAATAACAACTGAAATAAAGAAAAAAGAAATTTCTTGCTACTTAAATTATTAAAGCAAAAATTAATTAAAGATTTTAATTCTAGAGTGGCTTTGACTCAGTAATTTGTGAAACAAATTTAACATCCCTTTACCTTTTCTGACCTCTCTTTATAAATATATTTTTTAAAAAACTTGCCTTAAGGGTTTGGGGAAGAAATACGCGAATCTAGAAAGGAAAGTAGAAACAGGCTCATGCAGGTTTGAAGCCCAGCTATAGAATTGACTAGCCTTTTGATGTCTAGCATAACATTGTCTTTTCTCAGTCTCAAGTTTCCTCATCTGTAAAAGGAAGCAGTCAATCATATTGATTTGTCAAGGTTGTTGGGAGGGTGGAATTATATGCCAAAGAAAAACATGCTCAAACATGCATTGCCATGAAGGAAAAGCAACTCATTCTGTTGTTTTGTTTTGTTTTCTTTCAGCCACCAGAAGAAATCTATTCAATAGGGGATGCCATTTTAATTCATTTACACACGGATGACACAATCAACAAGAAAGGATTTTATGTAAGATACAAAAGCATAAGATATCCAGAAACCACACATACCAAAAAATAACACCAAAACCTCTGTCAGAACATAAAGGATTGTGCACGATGGAGAGAAGACATAGACATATTAAAAAAAAAACTGATGATATTAGCACAAATGTTTTTATAAAATGAGTTTGAACAAAAGAAAACTATAAGGTCAGAATGATCTCTGTACTAGAAGACAAGCTTCCAGCCAATCCTGTTTAGCAACAGGAGGATATTTGAACTCTGTGCTTCATGTGCTGTTAAAACTGGTTGAGGGGCATCTTGTGCTTCAAGGGAGACTCTACAAGCTTCTGTTAACAGCTTGAAACAGATGCCTCGCAATTCAGACAGTTCAATTCAGGGGCTGTGACCCTGCAAATGTTCCTTTTGACCATTTTTCAAGAATTGGGACTGATCTTGCAGGTCATAAACTGGAAAAACCTCTTCTTAGCATAATTGCTTTGACTTTGTATCACGGATACAATGTAAACCAGATCCATATGAGCTGATGTGAAATGGGAGTTTTTGAGGGTGGTTTGTATTTTAAGTATGTGTGTGTGTGTGTGTGTGTGTGTGTGTGTGTGTGTGTGTGTGTGTCCGTCTGTCTATCTGATGTTTGGAAACTGGAATATTTCAGCTTCATTATTTTCACTTGCAGGCCAGCTTAACCTCTTTGAAACACAAATGATCTTGAGACCACTTCATTGTTCTTACATTTTGACTAGTGTAAGTGGTCAAGTAGTGTCAATTAAAGCCAATGCTGATCATCATTTATTTAATTACGGAAATGCCCAGTTAATTGGTGAATTCAGTTCCTTCTGTGTAAGTGCTGCCTTTTTACACCAAATCCAAGAAGCATGTGATGTCTTACGAACTTTATGAGAAAACTTCCCCGGGGTGTGCACAGGATTCTTCTAGATGCCTGCCTGGATGGACCACACTCAAGTTACTACTGCTGCTATTGTCTGTTTTTCATTGTTGACCTATTATTGTTGTAGTTATTATTGTTGATATTGTCATGGTTAGTGTATTTTAAAAAATTAGATGAAGTGGAAATAGGCCTTGTGAGAATTGAAAACTCTATTTTTTTCCATCTGTCTCTCTCCCTCTCTCTCTTCCTGAAATTCAGTTTAAAAATGCAATGTTGGGGAAAAAAATGAATTTATTACTGAAAGATTTCCTATGGTGCTATTGCATAAACATTTTTTAAAACACATTTTGACCTTTGAGCCAACCACCTGTAGACTATGAATGTCTCCCTGTGTCTGGCTGTTACCATTTGAAGACTAAAGACTTGTTAAATATACCAAGGGTATATCATTGCCTGGGCAGCCCTTGTCCTGTGGAACAACTTCTTATAATGCCTTAGAATTCTTGCACATGATCAAACAGATCCTCCTAGAAACACACCTCTAAAATGTGGAACCTGATAGTGTATGCGAATCAGTAGCTCCGTGAGGAAAATCCATTTCTGTGACTGAGACATCGGACGTAAATATAGTGACCTGCTTTTGTTGTAGAAAATGTAATTTTAGAATGACTTTTCTGTTTTACAGCCATGTGTTTTTTTAATATTAATGTACGTATATGTGAGACTGTCTGAGTGAGTGAAGCCACAAGATGGTGAAAAAGTAATGAGATGGTTGAAAAGTTAAATTTATTGTGCCAAGTTCTACTAGAATCCTGTTTGAAGTAGCACCATTCTTAGGATTCATGGACAAATAATGGGAACTTCTAATTATTATCAACCCCATTAAAGAAATACTCTTTTCTTTAGAGAACTCTATTTTGTTGTTTTTGGATGTTGATGTAGATTGCTCTATGAAATAGCTTTGTTTCTGTTACCTGTCCATGAATGTTCAGTGTTTAATAAAATTGGGTATATTTCTTTATTTTTACAGAATTAAACTATACACACAGATGTAGCTAATTTGTTCTTTCTCTCATTGTTCTCCTGAAAAGATGTTCCCCTACTCAGAAATTGTAAAGTGTAAATACATTTTTTTAAAACGTCGTTTTGATCTCAATGACTGTTACTTTAGAATTGTGTAACTATTGCCTGCAATGTAGATGTGCCTCTGCTTGGAGCTGATTTATTCCAATAACTTCCACTATTTTTTCACTGATCTCCAGTTAGCTAAGATACGCCAGGAATGGAGAAGAGAGAAGAAGGCATTTACAGCAGGAGAGTTCTACACTACTCTGAGCCTGTGCTAGGCACATACACTAGCTCCTTGTAAATTTCATACTACCCATTGAGGACTCTGGAAACATTGTCATTTTGTAGTCAGGACCTGAGGCACCAATACATTATGCCACTTCCCAGGGTCATAGTGTAAAGTTAGATGTAGAAACCCAGCTTGTCTGATATCAACATCTGTACCCAATGTAGTTGAATCAATCTCAATATATACAAACAGTAGGGTTTTTGAATGATGAAACTTTTTCACATAAAGTAAATTTTAGGGGTGAATTAGAGTAACACTTTCAGGGTAAAGATATTGTTCCTTTTAGGAACAGCATGAAAAGTAGAATGTTAACTGTAGATATCGTTAAGAACCAGAATTAATACTAAAAATTTAAAACAAACACACTGTAGTTTAAACGTTTTGTTAAAATGAATATATTAAATTATTTTACATGGCATGGTAGGGAAATTATAGCATTCATTTTTAAGAAATAGTCTGAATATTCCAATTGACATTAGGCAATATGAGCTATGCTCAACCCCATTGGGAAATTATAGAGGTTTGTAGGAAGCATATTGTCATAACTTTAGATCTTCAGTGTGGATATTAATTTTATTGTATATTATGTCAGATATGAGTTTACTGCATATATTTTTTACCTTAATTCAACATTTGCCTTACGTGTGTTGTTAAGTGCAGACAGCTTCATTGTTATTTTTTTTAGTAAAAGTTAGACATTGTTCTAGGCATTTTATTAAATTAATATTGTAAATTATTATGAATCCCTAATCAGCATATTGATTTTGCATTATATTTGCAAAAGTTCTAACTCCTGTGAAATCCTCAGGACTATATACAGAACAAAAACAACAAAAATTCTGCTCAATATGATTTTTTAAGTTATTTTTAAAAGTTAATTTCAAAAATAAATATTACTTTTAAGGTGATCATAATAAAACAATTGCATAAAACAACTTTTTAAAGGCAATGGATGAGAAATAGTAGTTGTATTTCCAAAGTCCCCAAATATCCCATGTCTTCCTTGGTTGACTTTTTGCTATCTTGAGCTAATTTTAATGTGTCACAGTATCAAATTTAAAGCTTGTTCAATTTTGTTGTTAAATATCCTAGACAATCTTACTTGGTTTCTATTATTGCTACATTTTTGATGGTAAACTTCAAATATCAAATTTCGTTCAGTATAAGCAAAATCCCCCAAAGCATCAAAACTAATTTTATTTTTTAATGGGTTAAAAGGTATTTTTTAAAAAATCAATAAATTTCATCCATATTTATATTTAGTACAACAATGTGTGACATTAGGTAGTATAAGTATATGACACATATAATTCATGTTTGCAAATCCATACTCTTTCTCTCTCTCTCTCTCTCTCTCTCTCTCTATATATATATATATATATATATATATATATATATATAATGCATTCAAAAGTAACAGTACATATGCCAATTGAAATTCATAAGGGGATATATATCCTTCACATATGTACCCACAATATTCATTGTCCTCTACATTGTTTCATGTATAAACTTGTTGAAGTATAAAGCTCACAACAGCTTGAATTTTCAGTTATCTCAGTGTATTGGGGTGCAGTAATCTCTTCATGAAATTCATATTTTCCAAAGTCAGAGTACTCTGTGATGGCAGTAGGATTATATATATATATACACACACACACACACATTGGGACCCTTGCGACAGAGACAGGGAGCCAGGAAGTTACATGTTTGTTAGTTTTAAAAATTCATGGAGAAGTAAAACGAGAAAAATGTGTGACAGGTTTTATAATAGGTATCTCTTATGAAGCAAAAGGCAAGTCCAAGTATACACCATGCCTCCCACCAAATGCCTCTACTTTTAATCCTTTAGGATTATTTTTATCAATGTTAGGATAAGTAGTCGGAGTCTAGTAGGTTATGGGTTAGTGTCAGAGATTCAATATTTCAAATAGCAATACAGAAAATGAGTCTAATATATATGGGAACATGTGCCACATAAACATCATCCACTGTCATCCACCACAATGCCTTGACATTTCTATCATCCCAAATGAGACACTATGAGAGGAGAAGAGGAAAAAAATCTGTGAATACATATCTGGAATTGGAAATTCTGAGGAGCTCACAAACTTGGGTGTGGCAGAAGGGATCCCAAAAGTAGGGGACAGGGTAAACATTCCACAAACATGGGAGCTTTGCTGGCCTAATGACCTTCTTGACTCTCTGCCTCTGACATTTGTGCACTAGAAATATAGCTTTATGCTCTGGTTTCCTTTGTAGTGAGACCATCAAAGCTTGGTGTGAGTCTATGTAAACAGGAGGACATGGTTTCATGTTTTCCAATACGAACAGGAAGCAGCAGAGCTGAATCATCTCTTTGTAGGTAACTGTGGCTGTCCGGGTGTGAATGTCTCCCTGGGTGGATTGTGAAGCCTTTGGCTCACCCTCCAGTTTTAATGGCATTTCTTGCACCTTCCCTAGAAAATTGGTGTTTGTTTTTGAAATACATAAAGGTCAACCGGGACACAGTGCTGGAGGGAGCTCTGTCACGTGGGGTGAGTCAGGGTCTGAAGGAAAAAACACAAACTGGGCTGCCATCCCATATATCTTTCCCACTTGAGCATAGCAACTTGATTCTGAGCATGGCACCAAATCCTCTCCCCACAACAACATGCCTTTATATTTTAGGGTCTGCTGGCTGCTCCTTGTCAGTCACATGTCATTTGAAAGCCAATGACAGAACCACAGGGGCCCACCACAGATGTTTGATCACACACGTGCACTCCATTGCTCCAGGCCTAATTCCCTGCTGGCTCCTACTCACTGGCATCTCTATTCTTCACCATGGTCGTGAATTCCACTCAGTCAAAAACGGCACTCGCTGGTTCAGTCATGATGAGCAACAGGAGATCTAAATGTTCTCCAGGGATTTCTGGTCATGGGATTCTTTAAAACTTCATGGTATTGGCCTAGCCTTATTTCAAGAATGAAGAAGTTGGCACTGTGGGTTTGGATTCATTCAGGAGCCATTAACTATTGAGGAATCTCCTTTCAGTGAAAGCTCTGCAGATCCCATGCAGGCAAGGCTTCCCAAGGAGTGGCGAAAGGTCACAGGAATCCAGGCCTATTGGGGTTTAAATATGAGGTTCATGTGAGTTTTGGCTCTCAACTAGATCTGAAAAGGCTTTAACAGCAAAATCATGTGAAATCCTGGCTGAGATTCCCAGTGCTGTGGAGAAAGCCACCCTCGGCCTAGAACTCAGTTTCCAAAGGCTCCTCTAATGCCTGGCCTTGGAAAATCCCAACACAATTCATGACAATACTTCTCTGAGATCAGTTCCAGAACTGAGTCTCTAATGGCATTACACCAGAGTTCAAGCTGAAGTGGACCCAGTCATCTTTTCCAACCACCACACAGAAGACCACTATTCTAACAAAAACACTCCCACATGGCCCTCATCTTCTTCCATACAGACACTCATCATAAAATTCTGCCTGGGGGTTTCCATAGGGGGAGCAGTCTAAGATGGTGTGCAAAGTAAGCTCTCATGCCCATCATATGCCAAATGTCATGGTGGCCTGGACACCCTTCCTGAGAAACAGGATAGATAAAATGGGCCTCTACTTAATACTGCTCTGCTTCTCAAATTAGAGGCCTCCTGCCTGCCAGGGGTAGATTCTTTATGTGTACTGGACTCATGAAAAAAACCAAACACCTGTGTGCTACTTGCTGGAGCGCTTGCAACAACTCATTTGACCCAGAGGATCCCTGTTCTTACTTCATAAGGGTCAGGAGCCTGACCAGAGGAAGGCAAGAGACTTCATCCAATATCACACTTCTTTTTCATTCTTTTAGATTTGGATGGGCACATGGGAGTTTTTTTGAGTTTCCTGGGGTGCTGAGCATGTAATTCACAGCCACACACAGGGCCAAGAGTCTGATTCAGACACATCTTTTACAAAGCACTTTACCTAAAAGGCACAGATTAGGCCTCTTCATTTCCATTTGAAACTGATTTCTTGAGGATTCCCAAAGGAGTGTCCTAAGGCAAAGACCTCCCTGACATTCAGGGGAACAGAACAATAGGTAAGAAAGAAGCCTGGGGAGAGACTTTTTTAAAATTGAACACTGTGGCACTGACAGCTCCTAATCATGCAACTTGGGTTTCTATCTATCCAAGCACGGATTCTCCAGAGAGATCCTTACCCATCATGCTAATTTTTGAGTTTTCTGTGATGCTTGGCATTGCCTTCAGCAATCCAGTCCATAGCCATGTCACAGAGCTTGAAGGTGGTACACATCTTGGACACAACACCACGAGCCCCTTCAGAGAGTGGCCAAAATTCAGGAAGAATACAGGAACTTAGGTTCATGGTAGGTGTTGCTCATCTGCAAGGCAAGCAGCAGTCCATTCATAAATTGGCCAGGAGGAGTCCTGCAAAGATTTCCACTAGACAGCACTCATTCACAGCTTCATTCTTCTTTCTACTCTCTTTAGCCACAAACCCAGTGGGATCCACTGACATAGAAAGACTCATCAGTTAACAGTCCATTTCAAACCACCACCAACAACAAAAAAATGATTTTCCTTCATGTTCTCAGAACATGAGACAAAGTGACAAATTGAAAAACACACCCACTAAGACACACAAACCAACCCTGTATTTGGTCTGCATCTATCCACTCTGTCCTCTGACTAGTGGGTGAAAATATGTTCCCCGGCAGTGGCCTGTCCTGTTTCAGCTCTGGTCTCCTTGGCCATCTCTGTGTAGCTGTCAGGAGCCAGTAATGAGCACATCACTAGGTGCCAAGAAAGAATGACTCTGCCCTTGGTACAGACAAACAAGTGAGCCCACTGGGACTGGAACTGCCTGTGGGTGCCTCGCCTCCTGGATCCCAAGTTCAGAGAGTTCCATCACCAAGGAAGTGAGGTGAGGTCACTTCCTTCAGGGAAGTGAATGAGGTCACTGCCTTGGTAACCACTTTGTCCTAACAGTTGTTTCCATGGGTCCCATGAGATGGAGGCTGCCCCACCTTCCTGGGACATTTTCTCAAGACATAAAGGTCTATATACACTAGGATCCCGGGATCAGCAACCTACACAGGCCTGATTGTGTTCATCTTCCCTGCATTGAGAAGAGGGAGGCTGATTCAGCCACATCCCTTCATCCTGACTGGGTTGTTGGCCATGGAAGATGACTTTAGACCTCACAGGACCTACCTAGCTGCATACATTGGCTCCATTTGAGCCAATGTATGCATCTACCTTTGAGCTTCTCAGGTGCTGTAGGATTCCCTACATACCTGTATGGCAAGATCAACTCAGGACCTGCTGTTATGTGAAAATAGATGAAGGGAACAGAGTATGGTTAAGGGTCATATCAGGTTGGATTTGGGGAAGGAGTCATTCTGCTGGATGAATACGGGCATTGGGCAACTGGGATATTTATAAGAATGTAAGGTAAAATGTAAGTATGAAAATAGAAAACTAGGTAAGATCTGAAGCACCCAAGGGTGTTGGGCCCTTGATTTGGATACATAGTTTTGAATTATGTTCTGCAGAGATGAATTCTCTAAATCCATATACAATGGCATAAGATCTTGTACCTGGGACTACAGAATGTAAAAGAGGACTTCCAGGGAAATAGAGATAGTAGGCAGGATTCCAGTGTAGGGCAAGGAAGAAGAGTGAGTTTAGGATTTGGACAAAAGGCCCTTTTGCCAGCGAATGGATTTCTATTAGAGTGTAAATGGGAATGTCAGCACACATGAAGAGTCAGTCACAACAAGGCACTTGGGGAAATAGATATCAATACAGATGTTAGGAGATCGGACAAAGTACAAACTGAGTGATAAGATCAGGGATATTTTCAACAGGGGGGTGGTTGAATACACTATCCTAGGAAGAAAAAAAGTGTATACTCACCATAGGATTGAAATTTGAAAACAATAGGCAACGCAGACCTAGTTGATTTTAGTAACCCATGTTCTCATTAAAATTAGGCTTTTTTAGAATCCTAAGTGAATTTTGCATTCCGTGTCCAGAAGATGATGTGATGAAAGGAACACATGGAGCAGGTGACATGCATATTTCTTCCACCCTTTCTGGGAGCATGTTTTGAAACCCTATCATTTAGAGTTTGGGGATATAAATAGGTATACCCTGGGTCTACGTATATAGAGATGATACATGAATAGACCATATGGTGAATAAAAAGTGCAACAGGTTACTCTTTTAAATAATGGATTGAATTGATATTTTAAAAAATATATGAAATCTGGTATTCACATACAAACATTCAATCCAAGTAGTTATACATCTAGTGGTAATATTAGGGTTACTAATTATAACAAACTGTGTTTGAGTTTTGCTTCGAAAATGATGATGGAATTCAAAAGTAATGTGTTGTAAAAGAAATCTCATGAAAAAGCAAGTAAAGCAACATGGAGAAATACATGGGTTCTGATACAGGGAGTGAATGAAAGTGAATCATATGCATATCAATTTGTGAATTGTGGATAAAATGATACATCCTATGATGTATATGTACTGAAGAAATAGGAATATAACAATTTTGAATGAAAATTTTCTTCAAAAGACACATCATGTCCCATCTGAATATACTTTCATTGATATCAAACTGGGTCACTTACTGTAGAAATATTAGGGTTAGTACTCAATATTCACTGAAGTTCATTTTGAGTATTCAGAAAAATGAATATTTCTGAGAAATATCTTGTGAAAAGTTGATTATAAATCCACACAGATGGACATAAAAGAATCAAGGTAGTATAAGTATATGACACATATAATTCATGTTTGCAAATCCATAATATATATATATATATATATATATATATATATATATATATATATATATATAATGCATTCAAAAGTAACAGTATGTATGCCAATTGAAATTCATAACGGGATATATATCCTTCACATATGTACCCAAAATATTCATTGTCCTCTACATTTTTTCATGTATAAACTTGTTGAAGTATAAAGCTCACAACAGCTTGAATTTTCAGTTACCTCAGTGTATTGGGGTGTAGTGATCTCTTCATGAAATTCATATTTTCCAAAGTCAGAGTACTCTGTGATGGCAGTAGAATTATATATATATATATATATATATATATATATATATATATATATATATATATATATATATATATATACATTGGGACCCAGACGACAGAGACAGGAAGCCAGGAAGTTACATTTTTGTTAGTTTTGAAAATTCATGGAGAAGTAAAATGAGAAAAATGTGTGACAGGTTTTATAATAGGCATTTCTGATGAAGCAAAAGGCAACTCCAAGTATACACCATGCCTCCCATCAAATGCCTCTACTTCTATTCCTTTAAGATTATTTTTATCGATGTTAGGATAAGTAGTCAGAGTCTAGTAGGTAATGGATTAGTGTCAGAGGTTCAATATTTCAAATGGCAATACGGAAAATGAGTCTAATATATATGCGAACATGTGCCACATAAACATCTTCCACTGTCATCCACCACAATGCTTTGACATTTCTATCACCCCAAATAAGACACTATGAGAGGAGAAGAGAAAAAAAAATCTGTGTATACATATCTGGACTTGGAAATTCTGAGGAGCTCACAAACTTGGGTGTAGCAGAAGGGATCCCAAAAGTAGGGAACAGGGTAAACATTCCACAAACATGGGAGCTTTGCTGGCCTAATGACTTCTTGACTCTCTGCCTCTGACATTTGTGCACTAGAAATATAGATTTGTGCTCTGGCTTCCTTTGTAGTGAGACCATCAAAGCTTGGTGTGAATCTATGTGAATAGGAGGACATGGTTTCATATTTTCCAATAGGAACAGGAGGCAGCAGAACTGAATCCTCTCTTTGTAGGTAACTGTGACCATTGGGGTATGAGTGTCTCCCTGGGTGGACTTTGAAGCCTTTGGCTCACCCTCCAGTTTTAATGGCATTTCTTGCAGCTTCCGTGGAAAATTGGTGTGGATTTTAGAAATACAAAAAGGTCAACCGGGACACAGTGCTGGAGGGAGCTCTGTCACGTGGGGTGAGTCAGGGTCTGAAGGAAAAAACACAAACTGGGCTGCCATCCCATATATCTTTCCCACTTGAGCATAGCAACTTGATTCTGAGCATGGCACCAAATCCTCTCCCCACAACAACATGCCTTTATATTTTAGGGTCTGCTGGCTGCTCCTTGTCAGTCACATGTAATTTGAAAGCCAATGACAGAACCACAGGGGCCCACCACAGATGTTTGATCACACATATGCACTCCATTGCTCCAGGCCCAATTCCCTGCTGGCTCCTACTCACTGGCATTTCTGTTTTTCCACCATGGTCATGAATTCCACTCAGTCAAAAATGGCACTCACTGGTTCAGTCATAATGAGCAACAGGAGATCTAAATGTTCTCCAGGGATTTCTGGTCATGGGATTCTCAAAAATTTCATGGTATTGGCCTAGCCTTATTTCAAGAATGAAGAAGTTGGCACTGTGGGTTTGGATTCATTCAGGAGCCATTAACTATTGAGGAATCTCCTTTCAGTGAAAGTTCTGCAGATAGCAAGCAGGCAAGGCTTCCCAAGGAATGGCGAAAGGTCACAGGGATCCAGGCCCATTGGGGTCTGAAATTTAAGGTTCATGTGAGTTTTGGCTCTCAACTAGATCTGAAAAGGCTTTAACAGCAAAATCATGTGAAATCCTGGCTGAGATTCCCAGTGCTGTGGAGAAAGCCACCCTCGGCCTAGATCTCAGTTTCCAAAGGCTCCTCTAATGCCTGGCCTTGGAAAATCCCAACACAATTCATGACAATAGTTCTCTGATATCAGTTCCAGATCTCAGTCTCTAATGGCATCACACCAGAGTTCAAGCTGAGGTGGACCCAGTCATCTTTTCCAACCACCACACAAAAGACCACTATTCTAACAAAAACACATCCACATGGCCCTCATCTTCTTCCATACAGACAACTCATCATAACATTCTGGCTGGGGGTTTCCTTAGGGGGAGCAGTCTAAGATGGTGTGCAAAGTAAGCTCTCATGCCCATCATATGCCAAATGTCATGGTGGCCTGGACACCCTTCCTGAGAAACAGGATAGATAAAATGGGCCTCTACTTAATACTGCTCTGCTTCTCAAATTAGAGGCCTCCTGCCTGCCAGGAGTAGATTCTTTATGTGTACTGGACTCATGAAAAAAACCAAACACCTGTGTGCTACTTGCTGGAGTGCTTGCAACAACTCATTTGACCCAGAGGATCCCTGTTCTTACTTCATAAGGGTCAGGAGCCTGACCAGAGGAAGGCAAGAGACTTCATCCAATATCACACTTCTTTTTCATTCTTTTAGATTTGGATGGGCACATGGGAGTTTTTTTGAGTTTCCTGGGGTGCTGAGCATGTAATTCACAGCCACACACAGGGCCAAGAGTCTGATTCAGGCACATCTTTTACAAAGCACTTTACCTAAAAGGCACAGATTAGGCCTCTTCATTTCCATTTGAAACTTATTTCTTAAGGATTCCCAAAGGAGTGCCCTAAGGCAAAGACCTCCCTGACATTCAGGGGAACAGAACAATAGGTAAGAAAGAAGCCTGGGGAAAGACTTTTTTTAAATTGAACACTGTGGCACTGACAGCTCCTAATCATGCAACTTGGGTTGCTATCTATCCAAGCAGGGATTCTCCAGAGAGATCTTTACCTGTCTTGCTAATTTTTGAGTTTTTGAGATGCTTAGCATTGCCTTCAGCAATCCAGTCCATGGCCATGTCACAGAGCTTGAAGGTGGTACATAGCTTGGACACAAAACCAGGAGCCCCTTCAGAGAGTGGCCAAAATTCAGGAAGAATACAGGAAATTAGGTTCATGTTAGGTGTTGCCCATCTGCAAGGCAAGCAGCAGTCCATTCATCTTTTTTACCCATGTATATATTGACATATACAACTGGTCTGATTTAATAACTTATCTCTTGTGCTACCGTGTGATCCAGCATTCCCACTCCTGGGCATGAATCTAAACTACAGTCAGTATGTGAAAGTTTTATCCATATTCCCATGTTCATTATAGTTTATGCACGATGGCCAAGGTAGGGAAACGATTAAAGGGCTCATCAACAGATTAATGGACTAAAAGTGTGAATTTATGTACAAAACAGATATCAATCCATCTTAAAAAAAGGAAATGCTCTCCTTTGTGAAAAATAGTTAAACCTGGAAGACACCATGTAAATTCAATTAGCCAGGCAAAGAAAGACAAATACTGCATGTTCTCACTTATTTGTGGAATCTAAAAATTTCAAACACGGAAACAGAGAGTACAAGGGTGGTTACCAGTGATGGAGTGGTAGAGGGATTAGGGAGGTGTGTTTTAAATATACAAAATTTCAGTTATGTGGGGTATGTTCTAGAGATTTATTACACCTCATGCTGTTATAACAATACATTGAACAGTTGAAAAATAAAAAAAAAATGATGTGTATTTAGGTGTCAGACGAGGAGACATTTCCTCTTACTGCTCTGTTGTGTGATTCTCATATTCACTATAGGGCAGCTGTTATCACAGTATAAAGCTTGAATGACATATATAAGAAAAATACAAATACAAAACAAAACACTCTATGTGGTTGAATTTCTTGGAGAGAAATTTAAAGTCAATAAATACTGCTTTAAATTTTTCTGCTATTTTAACATAAAATTGCAAGATTAGCCCAAGTTATATAGTATCAATATGTTAAAGCAATTTGTCTCAAATTGGAAGATCCAACTAATTGGAAATAATATGGGGAATTTTACTTTGTATTTAAAGTTTGAAATGTTTTATGATTTTATTTTTATTCTGAGTACAGATGGAATCATCCTGAAGTTCAAAGTAATCATATCAGTAGCCATGGCGAAGAGTTGAAGTGTGTGTGTATGTGTATACACATATGTATATGTTTATATATAGGTATGTATATATATGTATGCATATATTTATATCTGTTTACATATGTTTACATCTCTAATGTGTTTTGTTTTAGTTTTGAGGTTTAAAATTACAACCTTTGGGAAGAGAAAGAATTAATATGTAAGCTAGGATGATAAAGCATAATTCATGATATTTTTAATAGACTGCTGTTTTGTGGCATGCAGTGTTGCCCAGAAGGTCTTCTTTTATTGTACTGAATATTGTAACTTGGAAGATGATATAAAAAACCATACATGCTACTCTCCACTCTGAACAATGTGTGGAAGAAACCATAGGTCATTGCTTGCCCAGAGCTTCCTTATAGCAGACCTTTTGGTACATTTTGTGCAATGCATCACTGCAGGAGTTGTTTCTGCCCCTTATGACAGCCCAGGTTCCAGAAGGTGAGAGACCCATGAGTGAATTTGGAGTCCACGAGGTTTGGAAAATCCTCTTCACACAGGAGCCAACAATCTCTTGTGACAATCCATGATCTATCTTTCAGTGGCCTGAAGGAAACCATTTGAAATCAGTAACTTCAGAAAAACCCAAAGCCACAACCTTTCATCTTTGCTTACCTAAAAATAATAGGTTGTATTTTAAATATCAAACTGATCAAGTGGGTTTTAATACTTCAAGTTTATTAAATGGTAAAAAACAAAAAAATAATTTGTTGACGTTTCCTTCTTTTAAGGAATGAACTCCATGCAATAAAATTTCCTCTTAGAAATGCCTTCATAGTGTCCCAGAGATTTCCATACGTTCTATATTTATTTTCATTCACCTCTAAAATTTTTTTAATCCCCTCCTTAATGTCTTCGGCAACCCATTGTTCATTCAGTAACATACTGTTTAGTCTCCAGGTGTTGGAGTGGCTTTTATTTCTTATTTTATCATTGATTTCTAATTTCATTCCATTATGATCTGATAGAATGCAGGGTAATATCTCTACTTTTTTATATTTGCTAAGAGTTGCTTTGTGGCATAGAATATGGTCTATTTTAAAGAAGGATCCATGTGCTGCTGGGAAGAGAGTGTAGTCACTTGTTGAAATGTTCTATATATGTCAGTTAAGTCTAAGTTATTAATTGTGTTATTGAGTTCTATAGTTTCTTTGTTCAGCTGTTCTTGGAAGATCTACCCAGTAGTGAAAGAGGGGTGTTAAAGCACCCAGAATTATTGTGTCTAACCCCTTTTGCCTCTGGAGGTGAGTGGGGATGGAGGCTGCTGGCCACAAAGGATATGGCAGTGGGTTTCAGCACAGTTTATGATCCCAGGAGAATTATAGGGAATAGTAACCCTTTTAAGAGCTGACAAGGTACCCCATTTGGCCAGGGGATATCCAACACTGGGGCAAAGCATTTCTTGGTGCAACAGTATCCCATAAAACTAAATGCCTGGGGAGACTGGCAGAGTAAACATCTGCACCCAGGAAAGAAAAAGACAGAAACTAAGGCCAACCCATGTTTTGTAGATAGTCTCTGCAAAGGGATCTTCAAAGAAGCCTAAAGAAAATACAAAATAACCCTCCTTCATTGCATGTCAATGTGCTCAGTATGAGAAAAAGGCCCAAAAGGAGCCTCTGGGTGCAGTTGATGGTGCAATTTTCTTGTATTAGGTTTTATTACTTTGGGAAACTAAGTCTTAAAGAAATTAGAGTTTGTACCTATTTTAAAATTTTAAATGATTACTTTGAAACTGGTTAAGCAAATAATTGTTATTTAGGTTATAACAATATAGTTTACACCCTAAATATATGTGAGTAGGTATATGTAAGCATCTGAGAACTATATCTTCTAAGCCTTGTCTAAATGTTATGGAAAAGTTTATAAAATGAAAGTGTATGTAAGTTAACTTGCAAGATAACCAATAAGTGCTCTCCTATATACACTGTCTCTGACATAAAATGGCCACACTGTCATTTGAAGATCTGTCTTATATCTGTTTGTTTTGACTAAGTCAATTTCTGATCAATAATACTGTTTCCTAAATGTAAAAAAAATTTAAGGCTGGTCTTTAATTTTTGCTAACCCATATAGATTTGTGATTATTATTACCATACATGATGGATTCTAACTTGTACTTTAAAAGTTAAACTTAGTTAAATGTAAAGCTTAGGAAATCATTTTGCCAAGTTGGTATTCTCCAAACTAAAACTATCTTCTGTAATAGTCTCAGATTTATATAGAAATAACAAATTTGGTTGATATTTATTTATGTCACTTTATGTTTTATTGCTGGATAAAGTAACCTGTCGTCAATGAGTTATGTAACAAACTTTGTGTTACTCTTCAAACTGTAATTGAAATTTAAATGTATTTTTGGAAGGTAATAAGTAAAGCCTGATCTGTTTAAAGGTGACATTGTAAAAAAAATGAAAGCATTTTTTCACTTTTTCCATAAAAAGAAAGTTAAAACGTTTCTTAGCCTTTGTTTGATTCATGTTTTAGATGTAATATTGTATTGTGTTATTTTTCAAGAGCTCCACCTTACCTGAGATAAGGTTCTGCCTCTCATCTTACTCCATGTTAGAATGGCTCCAAAATAGGGTATACTTTAGCTCATTTAAAGTGTGTTCAAAAGATGGATTTTTTGTTGTAAAGATTACTGTGATCCCAAAATAAACCAGGGATATAATATATAACTAAGTAAAGGTCTAAGATTATTAAAAAAAGAACATTTTTATTGGTTCATAGCTATTACACAAATTGAATTTTTTGTCTTGGTTAATTTCATTTTGTATTTTTCTTGTAAATTGTAACTGTTACCTGTAATTGTTTTGCAGAAATACTGCTTCTAATAAAACAAGTTGAGTTATTTTGAGATAAGAAGTCATCACTTATAAGACAGGTATTATATAATACTGACTTCTAGTACTAATTCTAACCCAAATTAAATGAAAGGAGTACTATAAAGTTGTAAATATTGAAGTTGTAACCTGTTACTCCCACTTTAAGACTGGTAAAATTGACCTGGTAAAATTGATAAGATGTTTAAAACTAAAAACTTGAAGACCAAAGTCAAGGAAGGGCCAAAGAAAAAGCAGCCAACATTTTGGTCCTTACCCTCTAAGGTAGTCACCCAGAGAATGACAAGACTCCTCTCTGGGTCCTGCAACTGTGGTGAGTCACTTTATCTGCTCATCAGGGAGATCAAGAGGACCCTAGAGAATAGGAAGACAACCAGTGCACATTCTGCAAAGAGGAGGGTCACTGGAGAGGGCAATGGCCCTAATGGTTCCAAGTGAAGCCACATATAGTCAACAATACCCTGACCTCTCTTGATTGATGGCACAACTGGTAGAAGAAAACTGAAGGGTCCAAGAGGCTTCATACATGTCCCCAGGAGTGATTTCTGAGGAATCTTAGTTGTCTCTAAAAAATAGATAGGAACAAAGTTAGTTTTGACCAACCTGATCTTAAACAACTGGCAGGAAAGTACAGCCTAAGCACAGTTCCACATGGACATTTAAATGGAAAAACAGTGGTCTATTTTTAGTGTAACTTAAGATATACACTTGTGTCAGCCCTACCAAAAGTAAAGCTGGACCCTATAAAGGAAGGGATCTTGTGTGGGAGTGCTTACTAATAATGATCATAAAGGACTCTAGAGTTGCAAGTTTGTCCTGAGTTAATTTGAACCTGTTATCATAGACCTAAAAATCTTCCTAACCTCCTACTTTGATAAACTCAATCTGTTTTTCACTGATATGATTATGAGTTACTGTCTTCATGGTTTTTAGAGACTGGCTGAAATACTGATTGATTTTGTGATAATAATTTATGAAAAGTAATTCTTTGCTCTCTTGTTTATTACTGACTTAGCATGATCCCTGACTTTGGTATGCCTTGTCCCGTGATCTGTTATCTGCCACTGTGGACTTCTTAATTAATCTGCCATGCCCCACCTGATAGAGAATAAGGACTTTGGGTTACTTCCCCCAACTTTGCTCTCTTTCAGCAGAAATAAGTTTAGCGATGTCATTGCCCTTTTTCCATAGAAGTAAAATGTAGAAATTGACATGGGGAAACGTAACAGTGGTCCACTTTATGCTTTGAATATAGCCCTTGCTGCTCTGACACTACAACTTCTTTAAAATGGACATGTTTCTTTCTCTTCCTCTCTCTCTGATCCTCCTTAAACTCTACTCCTCCCTAATCTCAAGGGAAATGGGATTACCTTTTTTCCCTTCTAGGCAGGGTTATCCATTCTTAAGTACACACCCACTATTGAAATGAAGTAATTCAGGCTTTGGGATGGTACCAGAAGATCTCAGAAATAAGTATCTCCCATATTAACAAGTGAATTACAACTCTTACAAAGAACACATGGAATGTAATCTTTGAATCATATCCTTAAAAGTCCCTTATTCCTCCTTATGAGCAGAATCATAGCCTGTGGGAAAGGAATCTTCTGTGTTTCTCCTTTGCTAACAAAGCAATGAACCTTCTTTTTTCTTTTTCTGAAAAATAAACAAACAAACAAATAAACAATCAAACAAACAAATAAATAAATAAAACAAACCTGGTGGAAATTTTTGGGGAAAGTTATATGTCATTGAAGGGACTGCAAATTAGTACAACCTTTTTGGAAAGCAATGGAAGACTTCTTGAAAGATCAGAAAAGTAATCACCATATGACCCAGCTATTCCCATTCCATGGTGCTTATCTAAAAGTACTAAAATCAACATATTATAAGTTACAGGGGCATTAATGTTTATAGCAGCACAATCACAATAGTCAGGTTATGGAATCAACCCAGATGCTTGTCAATAGATAAATTGATTAAGAAAATTATTTATATATATATATATATATATATATATATATATATATATGAGAGAGAGAGAGAGAGAGAGAGAGAGAGATTAAATAAACAGATATACATAGATACAAATATACACACAATGGAGTTTTACTCAGTCATAAAGAAGAATGAAATTATGGCATTTGTTGGTAAATGGATTGGATTGTGAAACATAATACTAAATGACATAAGTCAGACTCAGAAAATCAATGGTTGAATGTTTTCTCTTATATGTCAAACCTAGACTAAAATAAGGGGAAATAAGTGTATGTGTGTGTACAGGGGTAGGGTCCTATGAAAACAGAAGGGAGATCAGAGGAGTAGAATAAGAGAATTGAGGGGAGGAAGGAGGAACAGGAAAAAGAAGGCAACTATGGGATGCAATTGACCAAATTATGCTGTGTATATATATGAATAATAAGTGAATTCCACCTTCATGAGTGTCTATAAAGCACCAATTAAAGAGACAATAAATAAACTGATGCAAGACCAGTAGATACAGAAATGGAATGGGAAGGGAGGAAGAGAGGAAAAGAGGAAGTACTGGAGACTCAACTGGAGCAAATTATATACTATGCCTATATGATTGAATCAAAATGAACCACACTATTATGTGTAACTATCATGCACTAATAAAAACATGTACAAATTATTTAACTACAACTTACATGGAAGTATCTCTTACAAGCCTTCTGTAAATAGATTGAACTTTATTTTTACCCATTTTATTCATAAAGTCACACACAGGAGGCAATTATTTGGATTGGACCATAAGGTAGTTGCTATCATATTAGTACACTATTAGTAGTAACTAATATTGGTTACATTGGAAGAATGTTTTAATGTAAAATATAATTATTGAATGTTTTAAATTTTTTGTAAATGACATTAAAAGAAATGAGGATATCTGCATTTTTCTTCGTTTGCTAAAATAATTCCCTAAAATGATATCTTTCGAGTAGATACAAGGAATAAAAAAAATATATGAGTCATTGGTATTTTGATCATATGTAACACATTTCTTAAACTTTGCTGAGCTTATTTTAAAACAACTATAATTGACAAAATTCAGCATATTTGTTCTTTTTTACATAAAATATATGTACTCAAATTTGTCTTTTTTGAAAAATGATTAACTTTAAAAATAACACACACTAGCACATTTATCTTTGGCACCACGTTATGGAAGTTATAACAATAACAACAACAAAAGATTAGGCTTGGACATGGAAATAATTTCATAGATTTGTATCTTTGGGAACTGTTGTGTGGGGTCAATTTCAGAGGACTTGTGAATTAGACCCAATGTCATTCTGTATTTGTAGAAGGTGCTCATTGTATTATGTGCTTTTGCACTTCTGCTTCAGAAGATCAAAATCTATACATTTTTAAACACAACAAACCCTACTGTTTCAGATAAGTCAATCAACTAACTCTAGACTCTGATGAAAATATGCTAAGAGAAAAAACTTCTAGCCAAAACAGTGATGGAAAAATAGCAACTAAAAATCAAGTGAATTATTCTCTTTTTAAAATTCAAATTCCCTTCAGTCTCTCCAAAAGTAAGTCTGAATGTTCTTTTTCCATTTCATTCATTGCATTTTACTTTAACTAGTACAAAATAACACTCTGAATCTAAAAAAATCACACTTATGTTTGAAAATGTAATTTTTAATTTTTAAATATAAAATAATGTTAATTAGAACAATGATGAAAAGATCCCATTTCCTAATATTCTTAAATTTTCTATCAGTTTCTATTTTAGAGTGAGAATATTAAGTTAGTTTTTAAATTTGCCATGAAATTGTTATAACTATGTAGATATACATACACATAGTATTTTTAGAATATTAAAATGTGTATTTTTAGAATATTATACATGTGTATGTGACATTGTAACATGAATACTTAAATCATGAAACATTGCTAAAAGAATTATTGAAATGTTTGGTTTATTTTTTTTAATTCTTATAAATTTAATATTATTTAAACTCTAAGATCCAAAGATATAATATTGAGAATGCATTAAATCTTTGATAAATCAGAAGGTATAAGACTGAATTCTTTTGTATAATGTAATATTTTTTAATGCAGTAAACAAGACTGCCTCAGTAACCCCTGATCTAACCTCTGATTAGTTTTTAGATTATAGGAAAGCTCTGTAATATCTCTAAGCCTCAGTTTTCTCACCCACAAAATGGGGATAATAATTGTACTAATCTTACAGACTTGGGATTTTAAATAATTATTTTATTTTTTGATTAAATTTTATTAATCATACCTATTAAAGGGATTCTGTGTGATATGTCCACATATATATGTACAGTGCACTGATCAAAACCAATCTCCTTTTATCCACCCTCCCACCTCCCCCTTCCCAACTTCCTTTACTCATTACTATTATACATTCAAATAGATTTTAATTTTTTTTATTCTTCACAGCTGAGAGAGGACATGCAATGCTCTTCATTCTCACATTGGCTTATGTCACTTAACATAATGTCCTTTATTTCCATCCATTTGTGGTGTTTTCCTATTCAGTGTGATGTTGACTGTAGTTTGTTGCATGTTATACCCTTTATTATGTTGAGGTCTGATGTTTCTATCCCTAATTTTCTCAGTTATTTCATTGTGACGTGATGTTGAACTTTATCAACTACCTCATTTGTATCTATTGAGGTGATCATATGATTTTTATCCTTTATCTTGTCGATTTGTTTTATTATGTTTATCCATTTATACAGTTGAACCATCCTTGCACCATAGGTTAGAACACCAAGATAAACTTGGTGAGTGATCTTTTTGATGTCCTGTTGAATTTGATTTGCTATCATCTTATTGAGGATTCTCGTATTCATGTTCATCAGGGATAAATGTTGGTCTATAGTTTTTTATTTTGTGTGTGTCCTTTTCTGGTTTTGGTAATAGACTAATGCTGACTTCACAGAACAATATTGAAGGGGTTCCCCTATTTCAATTCTTTAGAATAGCTTGGAAACAACTGGTGATTGGTTTTCAGAGGTTTGGTAAATTTCAACTGTAAAGCCAGCTGCTCCTGAGCTTTTCTTTGTGAGAATTTTCATTACTGATTATTTTTCATTATTCATTATTAGTTTATACAGATTTCTTATATCTTATTGGCTCAGTTTTAATAGGTCATATGTGTTCAGAAGTTTGTCCATTTCTTCTAGATTTAAAAATTTGCTAGCTTATAGTTTATCCAAATAATCCCTAGCAATACATTTTACTACTGTGATATCATCTATAATGTCTCTTTTTGAAACTCATTTTATTTATTTGGATCTTCTCTCTCTGTCTCCTCTATCTCTCTGACTTTCTGTCTCTTCAATTTACCTAAAGGTTTGTCGAATTTGTTATGTTTTCTAAGGAGCAACTCTTGGTGCATTGATTATTTGAACTTTCTTTGTTCCTTTTTAGTTTTAGACTCTAATTCACTATTTTTTACACTGATATTCTTGTACTAATTCTAGTTTGTTTTGTTCTTGCTTTACTGTCCTTGAGATCATCATTAGTTTGCATATTTGAAATCTGTCTACTTTGCTGGTATAGGCATTGATTGCTATAGAGTATTGTTTTAAGATTATAAGATTGATATGTACACAATACCTAGAAGAGTTATCTGTCCCATAATGGGCTTTCAGTAAATATTACTTACAGGATTATGTCTTCAAAGCAGCAGCAAACCCAAAATTTTATTTAAATCATTTCTTTTTTGAAATTTTACTTATAGAAGTAAGACAAAGGAGAAAAATAACATTTACTTAAAAGTCACAGTATTTAAAAATGTAAGCTTCTTAGCCAGTTAGATTTGGGTTTAAATTAAAATAAAACACTTCTCAGCTTTTATGTGGCTTCAGTTTTAGTTATTATGCTTCAATTCAACATTGAAATGGATAGAAATTTGCCTCCCAAAACCACAATGAATAGTGAATGACTGAAGCAGCTCCAAGCAAATAACATTGAAGAAGCAATTAATTGGTATTATGTTACCTGATTATGAAAGTAAATAACAAGCTAAGAAAAAAAATAACAGATTTCGTTTTTCAAACTACCAATATTTGTTTTATTTTTCTGTTTTATTAAAGAAGTTTCATATTAACATTTTTAGTAGTAGAGTTATACATAAGTTTTTCTGACTAATATCAATAACACATAAGACAGCAGTTTGTCAACTTGAGGTCTGGAGACTCTTTGCTCCTTGTGGCCAAAATCTCCTCTTTGTTTTTGCTCTTTATTTTAGGTTTCTACTACAATCTTAGTAAATCTTTGGTGACCCAAAGTATAATAGATTACAAAACTAAGCAATTTACTGGGCACAGTAGCGAATGCCTGTAATCCCGGCAGCTTGGGAGGCTGAGGCAGGAAAATTGTGAGTTCAAAGCCAGCCTCAACAAAAGCGAAGCACTAAGTAGTTCAATGAGACCCTGTCTCTAAATGAAATACAAAATTGGGATGGGGATGCCACTCAGTGTGGTTCAGTTTCCCTGAATTCAATCCCCTATGCTCCCCCCCCCCAAAAAAAAACTAAGCAAATTCGCACAATTTTTTTTTTGTAGTCTTATTCTTATTTCTAACAAACAACTATGGAATTATGAAACATTTAGTTGGGAATGTGCTACTATCTGTATCCACATATGGAAAAGAATTAGAAATTTATAATTCTCTTTCTTCTGTCTTAAATAGCTGATCACTCTTCAACCAATTATGTAAATGTCAGAATCAATCAGTGAGAGACTTCAAGATAATTGGCACAATTTTGGCTCATAAAATTACTAAAGGAATATAAGCTATTTTTTCTTGAGATTTGGAACATGCCATTAATATCAAAAAAAAGGAAAAAAAAAGAAAAACAAAAGAGGATATTCATGACCACAATAAAGGCAGTGGGAGTGGGGATAAGAAATCCAAATCTGTGTGGAGTTCTTCAGGGAAAATAAAAGGGTAAAATTCTCAGATATAACTGCAACCTTGTCTAATAATACATTTTAGGGGAAGCTTTGGGGTTTCTAGAGTTTAATATTTTAAATGCCTTTTCTGGGGTGGGCAGTATTTTGAGATTTTTCTTTTCTCCTATGGATTATAATGACAGTAGTCATGCATATAAATCTATGGGAGGTCTTTAATTCTGTTAACAGTTTTTTCAAAGGTATTATGTTTAGCTTCCAGGTGGAATGAAAATGTCTCAGGGAGAATAGAAAACTGATCATTTTCATGAAGTCACTTTTTAACTTTGTGTGGAAATGTGAACAATTTTTGTCTTGCTAATAGACTGGAATATTTTGGAGGGAAAACCTACTTGCTTTACCATAGAAAACCTAATAGTACCTTATACTTGAGTATTGTATGTTCTTTCAATTCATGGAGAAAAATTAAATATTCGCTAAACTAATCTCAGCAGGATTTGTAGTCTAATAAGAGCCATTAAAGTGAAAGTCTATAAAGAGAAACCATTTAACAAAGTGGTAAATTAAACTAATGCTGTGGGTATTTTTATATAAAGTAGCAGGTTTAATCACTAACAGATAAAAAGTTCTTAAACAAATGGAAAATTTTATATTTATTCGAATAATACTATGGTTTTTGAATTTCATACTTTTGGAAATCTTTCCCTAAATGTTTCCATTGAGGAAAAAGTTAGGGGGATGTCATGTAAAAAACAGATAACTGTTGCTCCATGATTGTTTTACCTCAGTAAGGAAAAGGTTTGATATTATTAACAGTTTGATAGTAGTTTTCCATAATACCTTTGGTATCTGATGAAATTATTTGTCAGTATATAAGATATGTTGAGCAATTTGTTTTACTGTAAACTTATTATTTGTAACGATTATAGATTATTGAAAAAATACAATACAGAATATTCCTGTGTACTCCTCATTCACATTCCCTAAAAATTAGCATTTATATCATTGGTAAGGTGATTTATATCATTGGTAAGGTGATTTATAGCATTGGTATGGTGATACAAACTATAGCCTTAATAATTTCATTAATTTTCCCAAGATTCATTCCAATTGTCACCATGTCTACTCACTCATCATCATATGTGCTGGTTTATAGGTCTTTTCTTGCTTTATTTTAGGACCTTGGCAGCTTTGAAGAGTACCAGTCACATATTTTCTGAAATCTCCTGAACTGAGATTCAGTCATTTTTTATTAAATTGAGTATGGTTTAGGGGAAGAACAACATTCACAGGAAGTTCTCTTGTCAGCTCATCATAAGACAGACGGGTAGTTGATAATGTTCTATGTCATTGGTGATGTTAACTTTAATCACATGATGTCTTACTCCATATATGCTGCTGTAACAAAATACTGGACACTGGGTAATTTATAAAGGACAGAAATGTATTTTTCTAGTAGTTATGGAGGCTCAGAATCCCAAAATCAAGGCACAGGCAGGTTTGGTGTCTTGTGAACACTTGTTTTTTTTTTTTTGTTTGCATGTTTGTTTTTTGTTTTGTTGCAGATCATGCTGTCTTGATATCCTGAAGTAGAAGAAGTTTGGAAAGGAAAACATGGGGAGGAATGTTTCTACAGCATGATGGAAAAATGGAAGAGTAAAAGATGTCTGAACTGTTGTTACTTCTCATTTATGAGGCATTATACCATTCATGAAGGCAATACCATCCTAATGATCATTTCCCCAAAGATCTCATGTCTTAATACCATGAAAATGGTGCGTGAGTTTTGGCTTGAATTTTGAAGGTCACATACATTAAACAAAAATGCTTGGCTGACATAGTTTTGAGTTTCTTCATACTCTATTTCATCTGAGTTACTAAATCAAGCCCACATTCAAGAAGAGACGAATTCAACCAAAATCCTGTATTATGAAGTATCTGAATAAGTCATGAAACTCTTTTATAAGGAAGATTTGTCTTTTGTTTTGTATGTTTAATCATTCTTAAAATTCTTTTGATTTAAGTCCAATATTACAGTTATTTATGTTGTTGCTTACATTCTTTGGTAGTTTTGGCTATTGGGGACTTTTTTAGAATTGATTTTATATTTTCTCTTGGTTTCTTTGAGCTTGTTTTTATTTCATAGCTATAAAATAATACTGCAAGATCACTTTGTATTTCATGCTTCAATCTTAGAATCAGCTGTTTCTCTAAGGATTTTAAGTGACTTTTTGAAGAAAATAATATTTATAAATCAAGACCTTGGCTTCTGAAGTGTCAATGATTTGATGCCTTCTCAGCAAACAAATCGAGGAAATGTATTGGTGTATATGAAACCCAGTATACACATGCGTGCATTTATAATATGACAGTGTAGTTGTATGTGTATGTATGTATGTAACCATTCACCCAATTTCTGCTTTCCCCCTCACATTTCCTCTCCAATTTTGTTCTTTTTGTCTCTTTATCTTATGAGTAATTTTGCAATTACTTTTAGTATCTAGAGACTCCAGAATATTCTGCCCTTATAAAGACTTTTAATTTACTTAAATCTACATTTTTCTTATTGCCACATAAAGCAATATGTGTGAGTTCTATGAATTAAAAATATAAATATCTTGAGGGGAGGAGAAGAAGGTATTCATTCATCCTACCACATTCCTTTTGTGTTAGTTAACTTTTCATTGCTGGGCCTCAAATACCTGACATAAATAACATAGAGTGGGAAATATTTATTTTCACTCATATTTTCAAGGTTTCAGCCCATGGTTGGCTCCAAGGAAGAAACATCATAGTGGAAGGGCATGGCAGCTAGAAAGCAGAAAGAGAGAGACAGAGAGACATACAGAGACCGAGAGAAAGAGTGCAAGAAAGAAAGAAAGGGAGAGAAAGGATTGGACACAAGTTACCATCCCCAAGAGCATGCTCCCCAGTGATCTACTTCCTCCAACCATGCCTGACCTGCCCCCGGTTTCCACATTTTCCCAGTAGTCTATTCAAATTATTAATGGATCAAATAAAATAAATATTTCTAATGATGAGATTAGAGCTCTCATGATCTAATCACTTCCCAAAAGACCCATCTTCAAACATTGCTACATTGGGGAAAATATTTAACACATTAGCTTTGAGGGGACATTATGGATCAAACTTCAATAACTTCAATTCTATAATTACATATTTATGAATATCTTTATTCATAAAATACAAATTGAATTTTTTGAAGTATTACTAATGTGTGAATAATTGAAAACAACGGAAAGATTATTAATGAAATGCTGTACATATTAAATATACAATATAGACTACTAAATTTAAAATCTGATGTTTCCTTATTCACTCTACTGAGAGATGCTCATAGTGCCTTACTAAATGAATAAAAGCAAATTACTAAAGGCTATTTATATCAAGATTCAACATTTCTGGAAAACAATGTGTATGTGATTTGTGCATAGCTAGAAAATTGTAAAGAAAATATGCCAACCATTCAGAGCAATTACCATTATAGGACCCAATTTGATGTGCAGAGAGTAGGGAGGAATTTTGAGTATAGGAATTCACATTTGACTCTCTATTCCTGAATTGCTTGACTTTTAATATTATACATGTTTCTATTTTGCAATTAAACAATGTTGTCATCTAATTTCCATATAAAACAATCACATAGAACAGTAATAACTAGTGTCCATAAAACAATTTTCTTATTTAATACATTTTTCCAATTACCATTCTAAGAGAATCCAACCAATAAAACTATTTAAATCTTATTTTTTTTCTTAATGGCTGAAAGAGCTTCTCATTTTCCTGTAATGTTCTACAATAATTGGTACCTGTTATTCTCTAGTATTATTAAAAGATTTGGGAATTTATATGTATACATGTTGTTTTTTGTTCTTCAAAAGAATGCAGAATGAAAGCCCAGGGAGTAATGTACCTGGCAGTGAGTGTGTCACCTCTGAAGTTTCATTGATGTTGAAGCCATTGATACATAACAAGATGTGTCAACTCAGTAATAGTCTCAGGTGCAATCTCTGTCCTTGCCATATGTTTTCATTTTCCATAAACAAAGCATTTTTCAAAGCAGTTGACAGCCATCACTGATCAAATTACAATGATATATTCTAGAATTTGATGGACAATCCTTCAGAATCCCTCAAGCCCTTTTGGCAACTGTCCTGGACATGTGTTCCTTTAGGTTTATGACTCCTGCCCAAAGGCACACAGCCTTGGGAGCAGAAGGCCAGTTACATTCCAGCCGCCCTCATCTCCTTAGTCAGATGTGTATGCTCAATTTGGTGGACACAGCCTGCACAAGCAGGCCTGAGCAGTATCTTGTAGCCATTTGTCATGAGAGGAGCTGAGACAGAGGAAAAACTGATGATCTAATGATCTAACACCATCACCAGCTATTTTGATTTAAGACTTAGGGGATTGGTGTATAAAATGTTTCAAGTTATAGCTAGAATTTTGAGACTTAAAATTTAAGAAAATATTTGGTTGGCAATGACTCATACCCCTGTTATTAAATTATAATATAGAATGATAAATATATTAATGATTATAACACATAGCCATATTACTCTATATAGCTATATATCATATTAGCGCCAAGTATCTGTGTGTGTTTTGTCAAGAGAAGCAATTTCATGTTTGCACAAACATATGGCTTTAGCTAAGGTTTTCCAAACACATTTTCCTTTAGGCATACTGACTTGCGTATATACTGACATATCACTTCACCTCTGAAATATGTTTGGCTACAGGATCACATTACCTAAAGATGAAGTTAATGTAAATTTCTTAGAAAATTGAAGATGGCTTTAATACAAGGTCATCTTTCAAGTAAATAAGGCAACTTGCAAATGGCCACCATCCTTACAATTTCTCTACCTATACAATGATCTATAATATGATTTTGCAAAATACTCTTTCAAAGATAGAGATATGTTTCTCTTCTTGTTCCATTTGGTCAGGATGATGACATACTTTTGTCAACAGACCCACATCATGACATGAACAACATATAGCTAGACTGCTCTGGGAGGAAACACCATTTGTAAAACCACATAAGTGTCTCAACTGCCAGAAGCAGAGTCACATAATTTTCCTGTAGGTCAACATGGGCACCTGAGGGAGTCCCACTTAGACTGGGAGACTCATTTAGCTGAGATCAAACTGAACTGCCAACTTACCCATTCTATTCCCTTCCTATTTGTATGTGTGTGTGTGTGTGTGTGTGTGTGTGTGTGTGTACACAAACACTCACCCACCCACCCACACACACACATACATATATATACACATACATACATCTGAGGCTATAAAATATATACATAAAAATACAAATTTGTAATCCTGCTTTTATAGTCGTTACTTTTCCTCTGGTAATTCTGATTCTGGATAAGTGTAACAGCATTGATCTAGTTTTAAATTCCTTTATTTGTTTTTATTTTTATTTGGTGCCTGGGATCGAACCCAGTGCCTCATGCATGCTAGGCAAGCTCTCTACCACTGAGCCATAACCCACACCCTAGTTTTGAATTCCTGAAACCAAATATTTCTCTTTCACACTATTTCTCCTTACTTCCTGCATGTATTTTGTAATGATCTTTATTTTTTTGTTTTCACTGATCCATGGTAGTTCAAACTAACATAATTTTTTTAGTTTATTAAATTATTAATTCAAACAGATATATATATATATATATATATATAATCTGTTTTTTTTTCCAATTTTGCCTCTATAACATAGTGGATATTAACTTTTAAATAGAAATTTATAATGATTTCACAAGTTTCTCCTATTATTTTCTGTCCTGCTTCTTTTATTTCCCACCCTTTTCCTGTGAATAAATGCTATGTAGCCTAGGGCTCAGAAAAAGACACTTCTCAGAAGAGGATATACAATCAATCAACAAATATATGAAAAAAATGTTCATCATCTCTAGGAATCAAAGAAATGCCAATCAAAACTACTCTAAGATATCATCTCACTTCAGTCAAAATGGCAGATATTATGAAGACAAACAACAATAAGTGTTGGCGAGGATGTGGGGAAAAAGGTACACTCATACACTGCTGGTGGGAATGCAAATTGGTGCAACCACTATGAAAAGCAGTATGGAGATTTCTTGGAAACTTGGGAATGGAACCACCATTTGACCCAGCTATCCCTCTCCTCGGATTATATCCAAAGGACTTAAAAACAACATACCACAGGGACACAACCACATCAATGTTTATAGCAGCACAATTCACAATAATTAACTGTGGAGCCAACCTAGATGCCCTTCAGTGGATGAATGGATAAAAAATGTGGCATATATACACAATGAAATTTTACTCAGCATTAAAAGAGAATAAAATCATGGCATTTTCAGGTAAATGGATGGCACTGGAGAAGGTAATGCTAAGTGAAGTTAGCCAATCCCCCCCCAAAAATGTTGAATGTTCTCTCTGATATAAGGAGGCTGACTCATAATGGGGTGGGGGGGAGCATGGCAGGATTAGATGAATTCTAGATAGGGAAGAGGGGTGGGAGGGAGAGGGAGGGGTAGGGGATTAGCAAAGATGGTGGAATGTGATGGACCTCATTTTCCAAAGTACACGTATGAAGACTCAAATTTGGTGTCAACATACTTTATATATAAACAGAGATATGAAAAATTGTGGTATATATGTGTAATAAGGATTGTAATGCAAAAAACACAAAGTACATGTATAAAGGCATGAATTGGTGTGAACAGTGAACATACTCTATATACAAACATATGAAAAATTGTACTCTGTATGTGTAACAAGAATTGTAATGCATTCTGCTGTTGTGTATTTAAAAATATAAAATCAATAAAACTAAAAAAATATTTAAAACAAAGTGTTAATGAAATAATAACATGAAACATTTAATATCAGAGCATATCCACTGTCTATACAATCATCTATATTAAAAATTTCTATACCAATCTTCTCTTGGTAAGATTGGTTTTCATCTTTACCACAAAAGTTTTTCTGCCCTTTTGCTCTGAGATCTCAATAAATAATGTTTAGAAGTCATGTATCAACTCTCTGTTCCACCCATCAAAACACAGCACTACGCCAAGCTCACAACCCAAATAAGCAACAAACACACTTGTCCATATAGACAAAGCTCCCAGGAAGAATTCACCTGTGATTTCAGGGGCAGGTTGTGGCAGAGGTAGAATGCTTTCCTAACATATGTTTTGTTTGTTTTTCTTAAGTTTGAGGAAGATTTTATTTTGTCTAAAATTTACTTTTTGTGTACTTTTTATGTGCACTGAACACACACATTTGTCAGTTTAGAAAACTCCATCTATTTTAAGTTTTCTGCTGTTTTACATTATTCTTATCTCTTCATTCCTCCTTTCTATATAAAAAATAGTGTCTTTTCACAACTATAAAAACCTTACATATTTTAATTAATTAGTTCTTATTAGTTATACATGACAGTAGAATAAATTTTGATTCATAGTACACAAATGGAGCATAATTTTTCATGACTCTGGTTGTACATGAAATAGAATCACATCATTTATGTCACCATATGTGTGCCTCAGGTAATGATGTCTGTCTCATTCCACTGTCTTTCCTACCCCCTCACCCTCTCCCTCCTCCTCCTGCCCCTTTGCCCTATCCAAAGTTCCTCCTCTCTTCCCATGCCCCCGCCGCATTATGGCTCAGCATCCACTTATCAGAGGAAACATTTGTCCTTTGAAAACCTTACTATTGTTATGTAAAGGATATTTAGTCATTATTGGAAACAAATATATGATATCTTTTTAATTATGTATTTTGTTTTACAGAATTATATAATATGCATGTTCTTTTATTTTGTATGTACTTTGTATTGGTATAATTTGTGTAGGTATATTCAACAGAGTTTTAGGGATGCAAATTCTTTGAGAAGTGCTGTTCTAGCACATTGTTCTTTTAATATTGGCATGCTATTCTTGGTATGGATTTCATTTTATTTAGGAATTTCTTATTTGCACATTTCCTAAGCTTTCTAGTTCTTGCCACTATGAGAATTCTTATAACAAATACATACTGTGGCCATTCTGCTTTTACTTCTATGAGAAAGGTTCCCAGGAGTGACATAGCTGAGCCAAAAATAATATGTATTTTTAATTTTAACAGATATTACTAAATTGCTTTCCAAAGATGAAGTAACTATGTATGCATCCTACCATAATTTGTGAGATTACTTTTCCCTGTTTCTGGCACAGTAGATCTTGATTTAACTATGTTCCAATTGCAGTGCATGCAGCTACCTGGTAGGACAAATGCATTCCTGTTTTGCATAATATTCATGCTTGTAGCCAGATTTACAGTATTACAAAGGAAAAAAATATATGTGATCCTTTAAAATTGTGCAACTTTTATGACAACTGGGAGAAAATGTTTCCATTTTGTGAAATATTCCCATCCAAATAATGGCATAGTTTTCCTTCCGTGTGTTGAAATTTTCTTTTAAAATTTTCAAATAGGATTTTATTGTTTTATTTATATGCACCCTGTGACTTTCTAATGTACATTGTTTCTAAACATGTTATTGGTATTGTATCTACTGTGAAAAGGGTTGTTTTCTAGTCTTATTTCTAAGCATATCTTGCTTTCCAAGAGATATACTATTGATTTGTGTATTTACAGCTTTTGTCAGCTTTCAGCTTAGCAAAACATCATCAGAAAATGCTGTTAAACAAGCAAAACTTACTTTGTTGGATTTACTGAACTAAACAAGGAAAATACCTTGGGTGATTCCTAACAGCAACTCAAAAAGAAAAGTAGAGGAGGAAAGGGTTTTAGCACCTTGACTGGGCAATCAATTTTATCACAAGTCTTGCAAGTTTGGAAACTTCTTAAGGCTGGGCAGCGTATACGACATTAAAACTTCAGATTGATGGGCATGCCGAGATGGCAACTGAAACAAGCTTTGATCAACTTGTTAGTCATGATAGTTCAGGTATTTTAGTTGGTTTATACTCAGAGCACAAATATTTTATAAAGCTAAATCCTAAGATATCCTTTCTTTTTCTCAGCCTTAATATGTTGAGAATAATGTATCCTGATATCTGCATTTTTAATCACTGGGGTAAACTAAATTTATTTACATTCTCAGCCTTTTCCATCATGAGTCATTTTGTCAACCCAAGATATAAATTACATCATAGTCTGTGAGCATAATCAGCCCAAATCTTCACTGCTCTTTTGCTGTGTGTGTGTGTATATGAAAACACTCTGTTGGTAATATTACCAACATATATCAGTGTCAGATTTGTTTTAATTCTGTTTGTTTGAAGATCACTTGTTGGATCCTTTTATGGAACATTGTTTATGCAGCAATTCATCAGACTTGAGATGACACTAGAGCACACAAACACACAAAAAAAAACCCAAAACACTAAGGGTGGAATCCAGTGTTCATCCTCACATTTTAAACAGGAACTAAGAGTACAAAGGCTCTATTATTTTGATGAAAGTTTGGCTATGAAGTCTAGCTCCTGGGAAAGGTTCTTGAATATCATTAGGGTTAAGACAGAAATCTCTGAATCAAGGTATGATTTGATAGGGGGTGTATATGTCTAACCATCTGACTTGATGTTTTTGAAATCATCTAAAATATCATTCAGTGCTTGAGTCCAATGATGCAGGAAATCATGTGGCTTATTATAGCTCATTAGTACCAAAGGAAGCTGGCTGTCATCCAAAGAGTGCAAGCGTAAACACAGTAATGACATACGATGTGCATTTTAATCAAAAGGCAGGTATTGTACACACAAAAAGGTAACTGGAGATTCAAAAGCAAAGTTCAGAAAATAAAATTTGCACACATCTTAGATTAGTGGCTAAGGAATCTGTGTAACATGAGCCTCTAAATTAACCATTCCTCCTTTATACTTGTTCTAGTCAGGTCCTTTAGTAACAACATGCAAAAAAACTGACTAAAACAGGCACCTAGGTCGGTTCCATAGTTTAGCTATTGTGAACTGAGCTGCTATAAACATTGATGTGGCTGCATCACTGCAGTATGATGATTTTAAGTCCTTTGTATATATACAAAAAAGTGGGATACCTGGATCTAATGGTGGTTCCATTCCTAGATTTTTGAGAAATCTCCATACTGCTTACCAAAGTGGTTGGACAAATTTTCAGTCCCACCAACAGTATTTAAGTGTACCTTTTCCCCCACATCCTCTTCAACATTTATTGTTACTTGTATTCTTAATAATTGCCTTTCTCAATGAAGTGAGATGTAATCTTAATGTAGTTTTAATTTACATTTTTCTAATTGCAAGACATGTTGAACATTTTTTGACAATAACATTTGTTGACAATTTGTATTTGTTTCTGTGAAATGTCTGTTCAATTCCTTTGTCCATTTAATGATTGATTTATTTGGTTTTTTGGGTGCTAACTTTTTTGAATTCTTTATATATCCTGGAGATTAAGGCTCCATTTGAGGTGCAAGTGGCAAAGATTTTCTCCCATTTTATAGGCTCTTTTTTCACACTCTTGATTGTTTCCTTTGCTGTGAAGAAGCTTTTTAGTTTGAGACTGTTGGGAGCAGTGACTGAAAATTATGGGTCTTGAACTGTCCCATGACAGAGGTGATGACTCTCTTGGGAACCTCAGATACTAAAGCATCCATTTGGGATTGCCTAGTTGCTGTGGTGACACCCTGTACAATAGGAGGTTCTATTTCAGCAATGGGACTATTTAGTCCTTGACCTTGAGGTTCAGATGCCAGATGCTCTGGGGTAGCAAGTTGATAATCATAATAGGGTCGGTCATGCTCATGACCTTTGTTCCACTTACTTTGAAGAAATTTATCATTTTGATGTTTAGACTTATATAATTAATATGCTGAGCTTGTTTTGTGTTACTATCTCCAAACCCCTTGTGCTTTTTGGGTTTTATAAAGGAAGTCATTTCCTGTGCCAATATGTTGGAGTGTTGGGCCTAAATATTTCTCTAGTATATGCAGGGTTTCTGATCTAATGCCTAGGTCTTTGACACACTTTGAGTTGATTTCTGTGCAATCTGAGAAATAGGGGTTAAATTTTATTCTGTTGTATATGAATTTCCATCCCACCACATTTGTTGAATAGGCTATCCTGAAGAGAAGTTTTTAAAAGAGATAATAAATATTTGAAAAAAAAATCAAAGTATATAAAAAATAAAATGGCCATAGAAACTATTATGAAATATGTATGATATATACATTATATATAATATATATTCATAAGTAAAAATAAATATTAAGGACATAATTTTTTTTCAAAATACATAATTTTATCAAAGAGAATTAGAATTATCCCCAAATTTCAAAATAAGCAAATATTTTGATAATGCAAACACATTTATCTGGACAAAAAAAATGAACATTTTACAGAGAGAAAACAAATATAGGTATCTCTCTATACAGATAGAAACATCTCTATCTATGTATTTTATATATAGGTATATATTTATCTTCTATGTAGCAGTATTTGATAAATTATAGATAAACTTTCTTTTACATGAATAAATCCACTAATTTTGACTTTTCTTTGCAAACTTCAAAAACATCCACTATGTTTAAATTAACAATTCAGAGGCATTACCATGTTTCATTATGGAAAAATGATTTTGAATTAAAAATAAAATAAAATAATATACAAATATATAAATAATATATAAAAATAAAAACTGAATCTAGTTTACCTTACTTAGATCTTGCACATTTTTATTGTTATCTGCCATTTCTTTTTATTCTTTTAAGAATCTTTATAAATAAATATAATTAATATATAATACTTAAATAAATAGTTAAATTAATATTTTAATGTTAGAAATAAAAAGCACAAATGATAAAATTATAACTATATTGTAATTATGGAATTAAACCATAATTAAACTTGTCATTTTTAAGAAATAAAACCTCATAATACCACAATTGATAAAGAATTGCTGTTTGAAAGTTTTAATTTATAATTTCCAGATGTGGTCTACTTTAAGACCTTAAATTAATAATAAATCAAAAATTAATTAACAATTATTTTATATATAAAGTATTATGATATGGGATCATTAGAATAAATTCTTTAAATACTCTAGCAGATTTAAAAACATTATAAGTTAATTAAGCTGGGCTCAGTGGTGCATGCCTCTAATCCCTCAGAGACTGAGGCAGGAGAATTTTAAGTTTGAGGCCAGCCTCTCAAATTTAGTGAGATCCTGTCTTGTTTCAAAAATAAAAAAATAAAAAAAAAACAAGGATGTAGCTCAGTGGCAAAGCACTCTTGGGTTCAAGCCACAGTACCTAAATATGTAAATAAAGAATTCCATATCTTATAACTCAACCAATTTTTTTCAAAATAATGAAAATGTGCCCTAGAGTTCTTTACCCTTTGTGCCCATGCAAATGTGATGGAAATATAAATGTTCAGAATTATGAGAAATTGAATGAAGATTTGTGTTAAGAAAAGCATATCATAATATTGTTTTCCAGTTATGATAAAATCAGGGAAATGAGATATTTATTTTTAACTCAAAATCATTTGTCTACTTGTAACAGGCAAGATTTAAAGAAGTACCACTTCTTATAAGCTTTTCTGTCTAAGCTACTTTTTCCTTCCCATCTTCATCTCATTCTGGGAGTAAAAACATTCTCCCAAGCTCTGACCTATGGAATGGAATTTTACACACACACACACACACACACACACATACACACACACACACACACACACACACACACACACACACACACACCTCTAGACTCTCCACTTTTGATCTCCTATATAATCCTAAAACTGTTGCCAGTAACAGGAAGACAATTTTCTAGACCAGCTCTCTTCCCAATTTAGCCAAGCCAAGAATAAATCCCTTTCTCACTTCACCATTTCTCTTTTCCTCTATTAGTTAATCTCTCATTGTGACAGGTAACCAAATCTTGTGTATTGGGAACCCCAGAGTAAAGCCTTTGTCAGGTTATCACAAATAAACTTTCATGCACCATGAATACAGTGTGACTTATTTAAAATAAATAAAACATTTCAAGCACACATAGAAATACTTTCTTTCAACTATTTAAGTGTATACCTTTTCTTTCCGTCAAAGACCTGATACTTTTAACAAAACTCACACTTGTTTCACTACTACAAAGAGTAGTGAAAATATTTGATATGCTTTGAATGAATATGTACATGATTAGATCATTCTAGAGAATAAATAGAAATCTCAGAACACTCTTTTCTACTTAATAAGTAGCAAAAATTTCCCATCAAGCCATACAATTAAAAAGCTCAGCTGTGTGATGGTGTGAGCCTGTTAATTTCAGTGTCAAGTGGCTAAGGCAGGAGGATAGTAAGGTCAAGGCCATCAGCAGCCATTTAGCCAGACCCTGACTCAAAATTTAAAAAAAAAAGAAAGAAGGAAAGGAAGAAAGAAAGAAATAAAGGAAGGAAGGAAAGAAAGAAAGAAGGAAGGAAGGAAGGAAGGAAGGAAGGAAGGAAGGAAGGAAGGAAGGAAGGAAGGAAGGGGCTGGTGATGTAATTCAGTGTCAAAGCATCCGTGGGCTCCATACTTTTAGGGGTGGGAAGACATCCGAACAAGACAAACACTTAGCTAAAAGAGAAAGAAGAAAAAACATATTGGGAAATTAGGTAGAAATATTGAGTTTAAGGTACCAAAAATTAGTGTAGCAGTACTTAGTTTAGCCATACTTGTAAAGAAATTGTGATTAATTCATAGTTTTGAGAAATCTGAGAAAAATACTAAGAAATCAGAATAAATGAGGTATAGATTAAAAATTAAAAATTAATGAATTCTGGAAAGAACACTGTAATGGTGGAAGAGCCTTGTGGTCCAGATCCTAATCCCTGAAGCCTGTGAGTATGTTGCCTTCTCTGCTTGTGACCTTCTAGGCTAATTAGGAGTGATGCATTCATTATGAAGCAAAAGAAGAAGGAGGAGGAGGAGGAGGAGGAGGAGGAGGAGGAGGAGGAGGAGGAGGAGGAGGAGGAGGACAACAAGAAGATCTCAATAAAAACCAACATTTTCCAAAGTTAAGATCCAAGTGTTGTAGTCAAGAGGATATTTACAGCATAACATTTTTATAATAAAATATATAATCAAAATATTATACTTCTGCCTTTTTATATGTCTTAGGCTTCCTTTGTTCTCCCAATCTCTTCCCTTTATCTCTCTCCTTCCTGAGTAAGTGACTAAGCACAGGAGATGCTCAGAGGGATGGAGCAGCCCAGGATACATTAATTAACAACTTTTATAGCTCCCTATACTGAGGGGCGATTCCTGGGACAGGTTACCTTAGCAACAGATTGGAGCAGGGGCAGGTTATCTTGATAAGGGTGGAGGAAGGCTCTGAAGGTATTTCAATCCTTCAGGGGGCAGTCTGCAGCTTCTAGGAAATTGCACTCCTTGATCCGACTTGACTTGATTTACCTATCTATACTGCCTGTCTAATTCTGGCTTCAATGGTGTACCTCTCCTGACCTCCAGTTTTAATGGAGTTCCAGGCACATTTCCAGAGAGTTCCATCCAGATCCACCTTTCAACATTTCACTGCAGTAGGATGACATCACACTTTCAAGTCTCCACTGCCATGACAACTCTCTCACTTTGTCCCATGCTGACAGGTCCTAATTAGAATCTGTTCTTACAGATTTTGTGGTTGGGGGAATTATCCTTATCTCCCTGAGTTCTGGGATTTGGTCTGTGTAAAGGTCACAAAAGTTTCCCACTTCATAATAACTTATGTTATTCTTGTTAACATTTCTTCTGCAGATAATAGGTAGTTCGCTGGGGGATGTAACATATTCTGTGGACTTAAATCAGGTAGGGCTAAAGGTAAGTTATGCTCCTCAAAGTGAAACCATGTGGGGGACAGCAAGGTAGGTCTCATCCAATCATGTCTATGTCTGTCTGTCCCCTATTACTTGGGGTGTGCCCTTACTGACTACCTCTTATTCTTGGCCCATTTCTTTCTGCTTTCTGGACACCATGAGACAAGCAATTTCAGTCAGCCACACCATCTCTGATGTTCTTCCTCACCATAAGTCCAAAAACAACAGAGCCAAATGACCATGGACTGAAACCATGGGTCAAAATAATTTTTTCTAGGGCTGGAGTTGTGGCTCAGTGGTAGAGCGCTTGCCCAGCATGCGCAAGGGCCTGGGTTCGATCTTAGCACCACATAAAAATAAATAAATCAATAAAGGTATTATGTCCAACTACAACTAAAAAAGATAAATATTAAAAATAAATAAATATCCACCAAGTTGTACCTCAGACTGTCAGATAAAGCGGCGGGCCGGGCCCGCGGGGCGGTGAGCACGGCTAGGGCCGGACATGGTGGCGCTCTATGCCTGCACCAAGTGCCACCAGCGCTTCCCCTTCGAGGCGCTGTCTCAGGGGCAGCAGCTGTGCAAGGAATGTCGGATTGCACACCCAGTTGTGAAGTGCACCTACTGCAGGACTGAGTACCAGCAGGAGAGCAAAACCAATACAATTTGCAAGAAATGTGCTCAGAATGTGCAGTTGTATGGAATGCCCAAACCTTGTCAGTATTGCAACATAATTGCAGCATTTATTGGCAATAAATGCCAACGTTGCACAAATTCAAAGAAGTATGGACCACCATATTCTTGTGAGCAGTGCAAGCAGCAGTGTGCGTTTGACAGGAAAGATGATAGAAAGAAGGTAGATGGGAAATTGCTATGCTGGCTGTGCACACTTTCATACAAACGTGTTCTCCAGAAGACCAAAGAGCAAAGGAAGCACCTGAGCAGCTCTTCTCGTACAGGCAACCAGGAGAAGGAACAGTACAGCCGCCTGAGAGGTGGTAGCCATTATAACAGCCAGAAAACACTTTCTACATCTTCAATTGAAAATTAAATCCCAAAGAAAAAATCCAAGTTTGATTCAATTACAACAAATGGAGACAGCTTTTCCCCAGACCTGGCTCTGGATTCACCAGGCACTGACCACTTTGTCATCATTGCTCAGCTGAAAGAAGAGGTAGCTACTCTGAAGAAGATGTTGCATCAAAAGGATCAAATGATCTTAGAGAAAGAAAAAAAGATTACCAAGTTGAAGGCTGATTTTCAGTACCAGGAATCTCAGATGAGGGCAAAAATGAACCAAATGAAGAAAACGCACGAAGAAGTCACAGAACAATTGCAGGCCAAAAATCGAGAACTCCTAAAACAGGCAGCTGCCTTGTCCAAGAGCAAGAAGTCGGAAAAGTCAGGAGCTATAACCTCTCCATGACAGACTGCAGGAGGCTCTTCAGCAACAGCAGATGGGGTCATCCTGGGTTAGGGTTGGAGACCTGGCTGTTCTCTGGGAATTGCAAACTTTCTTAAGAATCTCTATTTTATTACTGTTATCCTTCTTTGTGTGATTGCAGTGAGCTGAATGAAAACATCTAGTTTGTGCTGTGTTATGACTGCATGCTTGAGTGTTTGGGATTTCAGGTTCAATCTCCTTCTCTTTCTCTCTCACTACTCCTTCTATGCTTTTCTTCCTCTTCTACCATCTCTTCCTCTTTTTTTCTCTCCCTTCCCTTTTCTTCCTTCTATCCCTTTCTTCCCTTTCCTCTTTCTCTATGTATTTTGGTTCTACTCTTTGTTCTTTTGTGGTGGTCACTGCTCAGTGTTATGTGCAGAATGATTTTTTTATGTCCATCCTTGCATCCTGCCATACCCATGAGCAAATAGTTTGGCATTAATTGTATATCACTGCCACCCTCTAACTTTAAAAACTGCCACCTTAAGACTTGGTACAATGAGAGAGGCTTTCTCTCTCCAATAAATCTTTTGCTTCAGGGTTTACTCTTGGGTTTTTTTCCAGGTATATTATGTATGAACTTTGTACTATGTATAGCCAGAGTTTTATTTATTTTTTTAAAAAAGAAACTTTTTCTTGATAAAAGAATAATGGTAGCCTAGCTAGTTGTTCTAGTAAAAGCGATGCCTCTTGGGGGGAAAAAAGTCCTATTCTCTAGCTTTTAGAAAATGCATCAGATCTTTTCTTTCTTGTTAACTTTAGAGTCTTAAAAACCGATTACTAAGGTGAAATAATTTCAATGTATACGTTTGGAGTTAAGTGCCTTTTAGAGGATTTCTTGGAAGATCATTTAAAGGAGATACTTAAGGGAGGTTGCAAAGATTTTGAACAGTCTGTCTTTTTAAGTAAGGGCAGAAAGAAAGGTTGTCCAGATTGTACTGAACATTTCCCTCCCCCACTTCCTTTATTCTTAGGTAATTGATTTTAAATTCTCATACTGCCACTTCTTTTTTTTTTTAAATACCCTTTACCTATATAAGTTGTTATACTGGGCTATTATTGACAGAAAACATTTTTTTAAACAGGAGCAGATTCAAAATGGTTCAACTATAAGACACTCTGGGACCAGTACAAACTGCTCAAGTATGGACTATTAGTGGGAGAAATAATATCATTGTACTTTCTTCCTATTTCTCTTCACCCACCCCAGCCTGTATACTCCCTGCTTTTAATGGAAAGGTATTGAATACATGTGCTTCTCAGAAGCAGTTTGGCATCAGTCAGAGATATGTGTGGCCTGTCTTCCCTTCTTATCCCAATAGGCACATAGATTCACTTTTCCAGGAAAGGGATAGACATGTATTTTTAGCTGTACTCTCAGGTACTTTATGTGGTCTTTTTAAAGAAGTTGAGGATGTGTATAGTATGTGCTGTGAAGTAACAAAATCAACTACCCTGGAATTATTAATGCAGGGGGGTACTAGAGTTAAAGGTAATGGTGAGGGCAGATGACATTTGTAGTCTCAGTCTACCAAAATTGTAGCAGTAAATTTAGCTTGTTAAAAGCAGATGTTCTATAACCTGTGATAACATTCTCGCAAGTGGAGCCATGCACATAATTGGACAGAGATGTGGAAAGGGTGGCTTCCTTCTGCTAAGAGATACAGTGGACCATGTGGCTTAGATATCGCCCTGGTAGGGGATGTAATTTTCCCTTCTAAGGAAGGGGAACAGCAGTGTTAAATAGTTTTGTAACTTTTTGAATGAGAAGCTTTTAGGTAAACTGTCAGATAATATTTTTTAGATGCATTTGCATTGGCTATGGGGAAAAGATTGAGAAAAATGACAGTCATGTTTTTTTTTAAATTTTAAAGACTGAGAAACTCTGTTATCTGAAGTATGATAATATAAAAACATTTAGTTTTATACTAAATTTTTTTAAGGTCTTGGCATTTAATATAAAGCAAACCCACACATTTTCTAACTTTCCATAAGTTCTTAAAAGGGAAAGAAGAATCCTTAGTCTTGAAATTTTAATTTTTAAAAATCATGACACTGTTTTGCCATGAAATTGAGTAGCTAACTTTTGGTAACACCTTTTGTTTCTTTGTATGTTTGTAATATTGGACATTTTAAAACACAGGAATGTTTTGGTTTGTACAGACTTTGACAAATGTGTGTTAATAAAAATTCATATTGACTCAAGTAAAAAAATAATAAATAAATAAATAAATAAATAAATATTTCTAATCTAAGTTGATTTCCTTAGGTATTTTGTCACAGTGTTGGAAAGCTGACAATCACACAAATAGATTTAATAGGTTTAATGAACTGTGCCTAATGATAAACAATCATACATAATCTGTTAGTCTACTCAGTGTATTTTCTCTGTTATGGTCTTTTCTTATTTATTTGAAATAATTATCATTAGTGATGATTTATAAGGGGTTAGAGATATGTTTAATATAGAAATATTCTATCTTGAAATATCTACCAAAAATCTGTTTAACGATTTCTGTCATTGAAGCAAGTATTTAGGGATACTATATTAAACAATCATAGAAAATTGAAAGTCCATTTTTGTATTTTTCTCAGCCAGAATGAATTAAATCGACAGCCATCTTCAAGGAAAGGAAAATAGTGTTAGTACTATAATTAAAATATGAATAATTTGAAAATTCTTTTAGAAATAGTGACAACATTTTTGTGAACATTACATATTAATAGGATACAGTTTTTGTTTGCTATGTAAATTAATTCATGTAGTTGTTTTAGAATACATAGGGTATATAAAACCTATAATGTATCCCTGGTTATTTCAGATATTGTAGAGAGCTTATAAATGAATTTGTACTCTCTACATAGTTGAGTACTTTTTATAGAACGCTATGAGATTTCCTGGCAAGTTGAAAACAAAGTTCCTGATTCAGAAGAGCTAATTCTCCATCATTTAACCTATTAAGGATGTGACATTCTATATTAAGATTGTGTTACATTTTTTTTGTACAGGGAAAACAAACAAACAACAAACAAAAAAACCCACAAACCATTTTCTAATATTCTTTATTTTCAGAAAAAAGGAGAGTTTAAAAGTGATTAAAAACTACAGGGCTTTTCTTTGATGTAAATTTACCAGATTAGCTTTATCTCAGTTCTCCCTCTGTCTCCTCACCCATGCCTCAGGCCTCATCCACTTTGGCCTGCATTCATGATTTCTATAATGGTTTCATCAGTTGTCCCTCTAAGGAGTCCGGTACTCTGATCCAACTTCATTTCCACTGCCTGTTTCCGATTTTCCATGTCCATGCCCTACAAGTGGCTAAATATTTTGGGGATAAATATATTTTCTATTAGACTGATTTACTAATTCAGTGCCTCTAATTTTACCTAATGTCTTCAATAGAACCCAAGTCATTTTCTTTACAAGTGTTAACAGTTTTTATATAAATTCCACTGATTTGCAACATGGAAATGACAATTCAATTGAAATACAGTCAACAGAGCATACTTTAGAAAAGTTTTTCATGAATCATTAGTTTCTACACTTTTTATTCATTAATGGCTGTGTTCATTTACTTAATTTATTATTTGCAGGATGCAGATACTTCAGTTCTACTAAAGTCAGAGTATTAAAGTAGGGATGACAGGGGAGCAGATTCTTTATTAAATCTAAAGCTGTCACTAATTAAAGTATGAAGTTATTTTGCATGCAAATAATGATAATTCATTGAGTTTTTGAAGTATATAGTATTATATGGCACAGGAGCTTAGTCACAAATAATCACTTCAAACACATAATTTTGAAAATGTTATGTCAAAAAAACCCCATGTTCCTTAGGAACAATAAGCACCTAACACTTATCTCTCATTTTCTGGAAAAATTCCTTATAAATTCTACTATGATTTCTGTGTTTTGATGTGTCAATTAAGTCGTGTGTTTATAATGTTTTCTTCCTTACTACCTTGCTTTCTTTCTCTCCATTCTCCATTATTCTTTGTTTGTTTGCTGTTTTGCTCTTCAATTAAATCCCATTTGAATTCCACATCTGAGGTCTGAGTGCACTGCTCAGACATGGATTAGAAATAGTAAGTAAGGTCAGGTGCAGAATTGTTTTGTTTCTGATTTTAATGAGAAAATCACATGTAATTTTGTCTTTCCACTTTTGTATTTTTGAAACTAGAGCTTGAACTCAGGGGTGTGTTACTATTGAACTACATCCCCAGGCCTTTTCAATTGTTTTCTTTTCATTTTGAGACAGAGCCTGATTTACTGAGGGCCTCACTGAATTTCTGAGGCTGGCAGGAACTTGTGTCTCACCCTCCCGAGTCATTGGGATTACAAGTTTACATGAAATTTTCATGATCATATTTTTTTAATTTTATATTAAAATAAATTCATATGTAGTTGTTGAAACTATTTTAATTTTATTGGAAAATGACTGATTTTTATTTAACATTTCTGGCAAATCATTGAACCTATCAAAGATGTGACATTTCAAATGTGATCATATAATAATGTAGCAGTGTCATGCACTGCATTCATCATACTGTAGTTATATTTATCTGTTTTCATTTCAATCATACTTGATGTATCTCTGCTGTATTTTTATAAATACATTAATATTTTTAATTAACATATAGTAGTGGTACATATTTATAGGGTATATTTTGGTACATGCATAGGATGTATAATGATCGAATCAAGGTAACCAGCATCTATTGCCCTAGACATTTATCATTTCTTTGAATTTGAAACATCCAAAATCCTCTATACAAACTATTTGGAAATATTTAATTAATTATTGTCAATCATAGTTATCCTACTATGCTAAAGAATCCTAGAGAGGTTTTCTTTGGAAGCACAGGTGGAATATTGATGTTATAATATCATTATAATTTTTCATGTTGCTAAAAATTTATAAAAATATAACCAGAAATTTCTTATTTTAGTTTTCCAAGTAACTAGAAATTTTGATAAATATTGGATACTATTTTCAGTGATAATGTGAGGATGCTATATTTATTACTATCATGAATCTTGTGCCAAAAGGCCAGATTTGTAGCAAGCTCATAACTGGCTTTTTAATTTTTTATGATCACATGAAGTGTTGGGCTGATAAATGTTCTTTAGGTAGCTATGGAAGCAAAGAAATATTGGACCACTTTATTGTCATTATAATTTTTGAATATGCTAATTTAATGTTAGACAATTGGTTAGCAGATGGATAACAGAAAGACAAATTCTTAAAATCACACATAAATATTGTTATAAAATAGAATGGGGGAATAAAATAGTAAAGATAAGTAATGAAATCATACCCAAAAGATAAATCAAATTATAAATCCTATAAATTTCCTTTGGTTACTTATTTACATTTTTGCCTTCTTTATTTATCACCAATGGACCAAAAAAGTCAATTAATTTTAAATATTTAATAGTATATTATGTTTCTATAACATAGGAGTACATTATTGTGCATTGTCAGAAAAATGGCTTCCCAAAACCCAAAGAAAAAAATCAAACAGGATTCTCTTTAACATTTGCCTTCACAAGAGAGTTTTTATATTTATCATTTTTCTAGATTTCTGGCTCATAGTATGGTTTATTTACTTAAAAATAATCTTGTGTACATTTTATTTAATTTTTAAAAATAAAGTTGTAGAATTTTAAATTCACATTGAAGTGTACTTGCCTGTTTCTTTTGATGTTATCCTTTGAATTTCATGAGTAGCTGGTGGCATATTAGATGGATAGAGATCATTTTTGAATTCAAAGAATCTATTTGAAGTACCATCGCCATGCAGTCATTGTGCTTATGCCAAGCAAGTGCCATTGTGCTATGACATTAAAATATTCTATAGAAAATATATTTAAATAGAGTAGAGAAGTTTTTAATATACACACCAAATGGATTTGTAAGTGCATTCATTTATAAGTATGAATGCTCTTCAATTTATGATAATTTATGATGGTTTACACTTTCATACAAAAACTTAAGTAGAAATATTGTAATTTCAAAATGCACTTAATACACCTAACCTATGCAACTTAATAACTAAGTAACATGGCCCACCCTAGAGGGGCAACTGTTAACCTCTTGGAAGCAACTCTGATTCCAGCGCCAGTTGCTGCCGAGCCTGCCCAGGGTTCTGATGGAGGACTGTGCTGCATCCAGTTCCCCGCAGAAAAGTGCAGCATTCAGAATTAGAAGTATGGCTTCTATTAAATGTATGTCACTTTCCCACTATTTTAAAGTAGAAAAATTATAAGACTAATCGGCAGAAATTGGGGCAACTGTGTAATTAAACATTAAACCCACTTAATGTGAGGCATCAAAGGTAAATCCATTATTATGTCCATATCAAATTTGAATGGAAGAATTACTATATTTTTTTCCATAAAAAGATCAAGGAAAGAAGTGATCTAAAGATGTTTATAATTTAAGTAGTCACTTGAAAGTGAAGATTTTTTTTAATAGTGGTTCCAAGTGAAAAGGGAAGATTGTAAGCTCAGGAAAATGGGGATACAGAGGACTGTGTTTGTTATGAGGAATGCTCTGGAGCAGGATGTACAGGTTGGAATTTTAGATTTACTATTTTCTAGTTATGTGGCTTCCCATCACATTCCCAAATGAAAGACAAGCAATAATTTGATTATTATGGGTGTTTTAGTCCGCTTTTTCACTGCTTTGGCTAAAGTATCTGATCAGAACTATAGATGAGGAAGGAAGAATTTGAGGCCTTAGGGTTTAAGAAGTCTCAATTAATCCACAGCAGGCTTCATTCCTCAAGGCTCAAGGTGAGGCAGGTGGAAGAGTGTGGCAGAGGGAGGCAGCTCACATGGTAATCAAGAAGCAGAAAGAGAATCTCCACTCTTGAGATACAAAATATATATATATCACAGCCACACCCCACCACTTCAGTTAATGGTTATCAGGGGATTAAATCACTGATTGGGTTAAACTCTTACAATCCAATCTTTTCTCCTCTGAACCCTCCTTTATTTTCTCACATGTGAGTTTTGGGGGGACTCTTCACATCCAAACCATAACACTGAAAATTATTAAACTTATTATTTTCAAAGATGAAAATATTTCTCTTTACAACTTCTGCAAAACAGAGAAGATAGACTTGGAAGAAACTGCATCTAGGTAATAAAGAGGAAAGAAGTTTTTAGGGGTCTTTGGGAGCTTGGGGGAAAAATTAGAGACATTTAAAAATAAGATGGAGAAATTCTGAAACTAGAGACCATGCATAATTTCAGCCAATTTTAACAAAGCAGTCTATAAGGATGAGCAAAAACAAAAGTATCATGCTTGAGAGCAGTTACAAATGATTACTTGTCAATAATAGTTGTACCTTGGAGTTAATTAGAATTCTCTAGTTGAAATAAATAGGTCCTGGGAAAAGCATTATGATCAAACAAAGATACAATAAAATTTCATTTAGTGGAATAAAATGAGTTTATAGACATCAATATCTGGGACAATTTCTAGAACCTGAAAGTGTTTAACAAATATTACATGCATGAATAACGTTAGTTTTGTGAATCCGTGTTTAAATTTTGTTTTCCTTCCTAATAGAGATTGTGTGAGTGTGTGTGTGTGTGTGTTTTCATTTTACCATGTCAGAATAACAAAGAACTTGATTTTTAAATATTCAAAAGGTACACAGTGCCACAGTTGTAAGTAGGTATAAGGATTTTTTGCTAGTTTTATTTACTCTTTTTTAATTTAGAAAACAGATATTTTAAGTCTGCTAGGAATTCTGCATTCTCCTCTTCTTCTAGAAATAAAGAAATCAATTCACTGTGGGAAGTAAAAAATCTCCTAGGTGAGGTGGAATGTTATGTTTTAATGTGCTGTTCGGTTATAAGCATGTAAAATAATTACCTATTCATTTTTCTGTGTGAGACTTAAGTTCACTGAAAGAAAGCCTGCCTGCTTCTGATTGCATTGTTGAATGTTCTGTTTAGGAGTGGATGTTGAACTTTGTTAAGTTGAGCTTTGTTGAATACAATACACATTGAACTTTGCTTTTGCACGTTTTGTTGTCATTCATGGAAAGCTGCTTCCCAAATCTAGAATGGATTGATTACATGTTGAGGAACAGGGCTGCTGGGCTATGTGCAGTTATCTGCTGAGCAATGTGCTTGGCCAGGAGCCCTCATGACAGTTTCAGCAAGAGCATCCAAGCCAACATCTCATCATCACTAGAGAGTAAAGACTGAAAAGAACCATGCCTTGTATTAGAGCCATGCAAACGGATTTAGTTTCCACTGGAGATGTTATTAGGGACTGATTATCTCAGCGGTCGGATCATAGGTTGTATGCTTATGTATTTATTTTGATCTTTTTAGTCTGTCAAAAAACAAAACAAAACAAAAAACAAGTGCTAGATTAAAAAAGACATGGTTAAAGCTGATATTAATATGAACCACTACAACTGGGGGATAGTATTGAATTGGAGTTCATTTGATTTAAATGCATGATCAAGTGGGAATTTATATCCAAGGAACATTTTGAGGTGGAGATCAGTGGATGGAAAATCACTAATAAGAACTGACTTAACAGGATTCTTGCTGAAGGAATGCAAAATAATTAGATATCACACAGAAAAGATGATGGATGAGGAATTTGATCAAATATTGAGGTTGTTGAGATATCCAAGATGGGGGTTCTTTCTAAACTGACTTTCCTGAATTCTTGGTAAACGTGGGCAATGGAAGCTTAGTAAAGGACAATACTGAAGATCTGGGCCCAGAGGAGTGACAACTCCAGTGAGAAGAGGTCATGGAGTCTTTACTATCCCTCATGTTCGTAAAGCATGCCAGAACTAATGGTTGATTTGCTTTCCCATGAGATAACGTTCTGAGCAATTACCTTCTATGGCCAACTGTTGTCCTATTTCAAGTGCATAAGGACCATTAAGACAGATTCAGAAAATGTACCTTCCCATGTTTCCATTTTTCCTAGAATGGGCCTAGCTACAAAAATCATTTTTATATGTGAATATTATAATTCTAATAAGATATTTCAAATGTTACCTTCTCTAAGTGATGAAATAGTCCTATGTACCTCTTGAGATACACTAATCTAAAATAAAATAAATTTATAAAATATTTTAAGAAACCTTAATTTCCTCTCCATACAGTAAAAGGAACTTAGATTGATATAGAAGATATTATCAATATTAGTCTCTGAGTGCATTAATGGCCAGAAGAAGGGTGCACTAAAGACATTCTGTTCTCAGTTTACCATTCAAACCCTGCCACAAAAACTGATTTCCTTGAGAAGAAATAAGATTAAAATATAAGTGTTTTTAAATCCACAGATGAATTTTTAAATAATAACATTTTTTCTCTAAGCACATTCGAAATAAAATTTCTCAATTTCTATTTTGAATAAGAACAGTGTTATCAAAATTATGCATTGTTTCAAGATCTTAGGCCAAAATAAGTTATAGCAACAAAATTGAATGGTGGGAACACTTGTTCTTCTTAACAATAGATTGTTGTTTCATACATCTAGTTCACTTCAGAATAGTATTGTTTGGAAGGACTTGCTGAGGAACAGCTCTGAATTGTCTTCTATTTGGCCCTGAATATCTCATCTCCAAGACAACCAGTCACGAACGCATTTGTCTCTCAGGGAGTTCATAACACCTTGCTTACGCAGTTAGCATTTCAAGGTTTTAAAAAAATATTTGTACAGATTTGCACTCAACATTTGCTTACTATATACTGTTCCTGGGTCGGCAGGGAAGATAAAGTTGAATTCAATTAAAACAAAACAAACATGTTTTAAGTTTTTAAAATTATTTATACAGAAGTGTCATTGAAAAATTTAACTGGTAATACCTTGCTCCATCTGATAATATAATAAGCCAAAATAATAAGTCAAAAATATAATGTGCTGACTTCCATTAACACCAAGAATGGTTACTTCTGCTTGCATTTGTCTAGGGAATCCCCACCTCCTTTTGTAATTAAGCTTTTTGTTTTGGCACACCATTATTTTGCAGTTATACTATTTGTGCTCATTTATGGACTAGAACAGTTGGTATACTGTCAAAACTACTTACTATTTTGAAAAGCAGGAGTAATTTTATGGATCTCAGAATTGTTAGAAAGCATATTAGGAATGGGATTTGATATTAAAAAAACTGGGACCCAAGAAGAAATAATTCTTGTGTATAAAACTGTCCAACAAACTGTTCTTTAAAAGATTCTGGTGAGAAATCCATGTAAACACAATGATTCTTATATACAAATAAAAGTAACACTTATGGTCTTATAGTAATAAAAACTGTGGAACTCAAATAGCATATAAACCTGTAAAAAGATTCAAACTGGGGTGATGGCACATGCCTATAATCTCAAAAAGTTGGGAGGTAAGGCAGGAGGATTTCAAGTTCAAGGCCACCCTCAGCAATTTAGAAAGACCCTTAGCAACTCAGTGAAACCCTGATTCAAAATAAATAATAAATAAAAATAAAAAATAGGACTGAGGATGTAGTTCAGTGGTAAAGTGCTCTTGGGTTCAATTCCCCAAATATAAAAAACAAACAAAAAAAGCACTTAGAAGACTTTATAATAGTCCACTAGTGTTTAAGAAGAAAGGTTGAACTGAAATAAGGTTTTAGAAGCTACATAAAGACTTTCTGAGACAAGACTGAGGCACTTTGCTAGATGTAGATCTATCTTGCCAGAAATGTTTTAAAAAATCCAGAGATAGAAATGATAGATATGAAGAACTCATATCTATGCAAAGAGTTAGTAAAGAAATAAGAAAAAGTAAAATAAAAACTTTTTTATACTTAATTAATCTGAGAGTAGTTTGTCTAAAATAATAGTTGCAAAAATATAGTCTATGGAATGGATAGAACCTGAGTATAAGTGAAGTGATGATCCCATAGACAGAAGCAACAAGGGGGAAGAGCTAAGGATCCCTCATGGGAAGATATTTACACTACCACTGAGGCAGTAACCTGTTACTCTAAATTAGACTTGAATTAGCTATAATGCACAGTATAAACTCTAGCACAGTGTAATTGATGTATTAAGAAAAAGGGGAAAAATAGCATCCTGAAAAATGTTCAACTGAAATGAGGGATGGTGCAAAAATAGTAGTGAACAAAAAAAATTTAAATAAACAATAGTCAGAAAGACAAAACCATGAAAATTTTGATAGATATTGTGGCTACTTTAACACTGATCCCAATTAACCTAAATGGCCTAATACGCTAATTAAAAGATTCACTGTTAGAGTGGATAAAAAGCAAGGCCCAACTACATGTTACCTATATGAAAGCCACTGTATATAAAAGTTTAAGGGATGGAAGTGGCTCAGGGGTAGAGCACTTGCCTGGCATGTGGGAGGCACTGGGTTCGATTCTCAGCACTGCCTATAAATAAATAAAAATAAATAAAGGTCTATCAACAACTAAAAAAATATTCTTAAAAAAGTAAAGGGATGGAAAAACTACACCATGCTAAAGCTAATCAAAAGCAGGGTGAGATAGCTCTATTAACTTCAGACAAATCTGCATTCAGAAAATTGTCAGAAACAAAGAAGGGCAGTACGCAACGATAAAGGATAAACTTTTAATGTATATGTGCATGACAAAATAGGGTCAGAATTCATGAGGCAAAAACAGATAAAACTCTGAGGAGAAATTTACAAATATGCTACATATTATTCTCAAACTCACATGGAACTTCCACCAATATAGACCACATTCTGGACCAAAATACCTAACTCTATAAACTTAAAAATTGACATCACACAGTGTATAGCCATGGGCAGTAAAGATTTAAAGTAGAAACCAGTGACAGAAGGATGTCTTCTAAATAACATGAAGAAAATATCTCAAGAGAAAATTTAAAATATTTTGTACCAAATGAACATGGAAATCTAAGATCAAAAATTTCTCTAAAAGCAGTAAGTACATAAAAATTTAGAGCATTAAGTACACATTATCGAAATAGAAAAGACACCTAACACACACACCCACACACACACACACACACACACACACACACACTAGCAATACTTGAAGTTGAACCCAAAGCTGCCCTAAAACTGAGCTACAATTGCAGCCCTTTTAAAAGTCTTTGTTAAAATTCAGAGGCAGGGTCTCACTAATTTGCAGAGGCAGTCCTCAAACTTGGAATTCTCCTGCCTCAGACTATGGAGTCACTTGGATTATAGTTCCACCACAGCAGCACACCACCACACCAACCCTAAAATTAATAACCTGGGCTTTCATCTCGAGAAAATAGAACAATATAATAAATAATAATAACAGTAATAAATAAATAGAAATCAATGAAATTAAAAATGGGAATTTAATAGATAAAATCAATGAAACTAAAAGCTAGTTCTTTCAAACTATTCATGAAGTTGATAGGACTGCAGTTTAGCTAACTAAGGAAATGGGACACAAAATATTAATATAAAAATGCAATAGGACATCACCATAGATGCCCTAGACATTCAAAGCATATAAGGAAATAGTATAAATGGTCTATGTCTACAAATATGATAGCCTAGATGACTTTGATAACTTCAATTAATTTCTTGAAAGACACAATCTGCAAAAACTCACAAGAAGAAATAGAAAATGTGACTAGACCTGTATCTATTAAATAAATAGAACAAATAAAACAGAAGACACCAAGCTCAAATTGCTTCACTGGCAAATCAAAACATTTTAAGAAAAATATACCAAATCTTTATATTTTCTTCCAGAAGAAAAAAAAAAAGAAATCACATTTACATGATTCTATGAGACAAGCATTACCATAACAACAAAAACGACAATAATTAGAAAGGGAAGATACAGATTAATAGCTCTCATAAAGAGAGTCACAAAAATATTAAGAAATTGAAACCAAGAATGTATAAAGTAAGCATGAGTCATGATAGAGTAGGGTTTATTTCTCACCATGAAAACCTGTTTTCAAATTTTAAAAAATCAAAAATGTAATCTATCATATAACCATGCTGAAGAAGAAAAATTATATGATCTTATCAATAGATGCTTAGGAAACTTAAGCCAAAATATATCAGCTATTCATGATAAAACATAAAAAAATATAAAAGAGCAGTTTCAGAACTTGACAAAGAATAGCTACAAAAGCCTACATACAGGTAACATCACACTTAACAGTGAGAAATTAGAAGTGTTACTGCTATGATCAGGAATACGGATGTCCCCCTTTACCACATCTTTACAACATCGTAATGCAAGTCCTACTTAGTGCAATAACATGAAGAGATGAAGTAAAAAGTATTTACAGTTCAAAATGGAAGAAATAAAGCTCTCCTTTGCAGATAACATGACTATCTATGTATAAAACACTAAGGAATTGACAAAAAATGTACAATTTGAAAGCAGTTATAGTAAAATTGCAGTATAAATGTCAGCAGCTTTTCTATATGAGCTGAGGCTGTACATCTGGCAGAAGGGTATGGTGAAGCAAAACTGCTCCCCTTAATAACACTTGGAAGCAGAGAGAAAGAAAGAGGAAGGTGCCAGGGACCATATTTACCATTACAGAGCATGCCCGCAGAGACCTACGCCCTTCAACTTTAACCTAATCAGTGTCTTTGTCCCCTCTTGCTTTCTATTTTCTGTAAGAAATTCAAATGAAGAGTCCTGGGATCCTAGCCTTGCTAGGCATATAAAGTCAGATACGTCTTTCTCAGAAACTGCCACGTAAAATATATCTAATCAATCCATAGATCAAGAAACAGTTGTTATACAAAGGAATGTTTTGTTAACTTTATATTTATTTTTTAATGTGTCAACAACAGAAGAGTCTACTAGATCCTCTTGTCTCAGACACTATTCAGAAATTATTTTTTTCCAATACACAGGATATGCAATCTGCAATCATCTTTGCAAACCCGTGCTAAAAATAAAACTAACTGGCAAAAATTGACAGTAAGAGCCCAGAAGAGTTAGAGGATTTCAGCGGTTCCACCACTCTTGTTAAATATTTAAAATGCTGTTTTGATAATAAATTCTTCAAATCAAAGTGAGCAGTGGGCTTCCAGCTTCTTTTTTATTTGGGGTCTTACATTATTAAAGACATGTACTAGGAGGCGCTGGAAAGCCTGGAGAAGCAAGAACTTTGCTAAAATTTTGTGATACAATCATCTTAATAGAATGAATATCCAGCTCAGTTTTAGGACCTCAAATTATATTTTTTTCCTCTATATAAAACTCAGTTTCAAAAAAGAGAAATCATCCCTAAATGATTAGATATACATAAATTCATGAAAGAGAAAAGAAAATGCAATTAGCTATGTTTACCCTGCTAGGAAAGGACATATTCTCTGTCAATTACTATTATATAGAGCTAGGAAAGGACATATTTCTCTGTCAATTACTATTATATAGAGCTCTATCAGAGCTGGGAAAATAGATTCCTTTTCCAGTCAAAATTTCTTTGAATAATACTTATTTACCTGTAGTTATATTAGGATTCTGATAAAAGCAGTAGCCTAAAACATTAAAGGTACACTACCAAAAGGAGACACAGTACAATTTATTAAATGATCAATCAACAGCTTGTGCTTTGGCTTGAAGGTTTTTTTCCCTTTCCTGCATAAAAATCTGTGGGCATTTATTCTAGTTTTCTAAATGGAACATTTTTAACTAGATTTCTGTGTCATTACAAGTAACTTATTCAGAGAAATGAGTCTCATAGCCAAGGAATGGTCAAACTTGGGTTTATAGGAAATTATTATAAGGCTCTATGTAAGAAAAAGAACAGAATTGTATATTACCACTTGTTTTTCTGTGGATTCACTATTATCTAACATGATGCATAATTTCTTGAGTATCCTCTTTATGCAACCACAAAAGGCAGAATATGGAAACATCTGCTTCTTTCCTCAATTTATTGAAATTTCTACCCTCAATTTATTAAAATTGTCTGATTTTAGCTGGTTCTATCATGATGGTCAACACTCTACTATTATCTGATGCAGAAACATAAGAATTTAAAATATCAGCATGGCTAGATTTGATCAGTAATTTCCCAACTAAAACTCCCCTGGCAACAGGTTGCTCTTTAACTGGCTATATGATTAATGTTCAAATGCATTCCTATTTGTCCTGTCATAGATTGCAGTAATAAACAACTGACAAAACAAAGCAAATATTAGTCAATATCTATATGTGTATATAACTATCCCTATCTATGTAAATCCTACCTACATGACATTTTTAATGTATTAAATATTCTCCCTGGGTATTAACACTACTGGAGCAATCAAATTCGAAGCTTATCATCATTATAATGCCATATAACATTTGGTGCCCTCTTACTGAGATTGATGAAATAACTCAGCAATTTTTTCATCAGAGCCTTTCTGTTCCTTTTAAAAAATAATTTCACTTTAATATCATCTTTCAGTTTTATCTAAAATTAATACTATGTTAGAAATTTCCAGTTGGTGAAAATCAAGAATTTTACAACATGCCTTGCTTTTTTTCTGCTCCTATGTCAATTTTTATGAATAAAAGATAGGAAGACAAGTGAAGACCCTTGACTTGTGTCTTATCTAAAGGAAGGATTAGATTAATTAAACTAAGAAGAAATAACCATCACCTGATGTAACTAATATGTAAGTTGTCAACTCTCTGTGAAAAGCTCAGTATTAAACCGTACAGCAATTATAGGGAACAGGTTGAAAATGAAGAGTTAGTTCAGTCATTACTTAAAAATTTTATATAGTTCAAACACTTTCTTAATATTTTTGAGAGATAAATCTTTATGTATTTTCCAAAAAAAAGATTCAACAAATTTTCACAATACTATTCTAGAAAATATTCACTGATTTTAAATTATTATAAACAACTCAGTTAATTTCCCTTTAACTAACCCCAAAACTAAAAACAAAAGTTATGAAGAAGAAATTTTAAAAATAACATACTAATTGCACTTGAAATATATTATAGTAAAATTGACAGCATATTCTCAAAAATACAGATGGACAGATATAGGTATTTATTTATATGGAAATATAGAGATGGAAATAATTCCATCATAAATGTAATAGGAGTTTTAAAATAATGTCAAAGAACTAAGCACATAAATTGTCAAAAATACCATAAATTGAATATAAGTAATAATTATTGTTTGACTTAAACTAAAGATCTTGAATTCCATTCTGATGGAAATTACTTTTTAAACATCACAAGATAAATAGTCAAATGTTACCAATTTAAGAATAGAGACAAGAAGATATCACTGTAGCCAAATTCTATTGAGTAAATACATTTTAATGATAGAAATAATGATTTAAAGTTATGTTTTTAATTCTTAATGCCATAAATCAAGGTTGACCAATTGTGAGTCTTTGAATTTTTGTCCTAGTGTGTGTGTGTATGTGTGTGTGTGTGTGTGTGTGTGTGTATATATATATATATATTATATATATATATAATATATATATATATTATATATATATATTATATATATATATATAATATATATATATATATAATTATATTTGAACACAGCCAGATTTATTCATTTGAATATTTCTATAGTTGCTTTTCCATTAAAATTTTAAACTTGAATAGTTGCAACCACTCTAGCTCACAAGCCTATTTACAATTGGACCTTTTAGGAAAAGCTTTGCCTACTCCTGCCCAATAAGTTACATTCCCTTTGACTTGGAACAATGATGACACACAGTAGCCTGAAGGTATGTATGTGCACATCAATGAAAGAGAGTGAAGCACAGAAAAAAAAGGGGGAAGAAGTGGGATCTTCATTAGAATTATCTTTCTTGCAGCCACTAGGAACCTTTAAATGTGACTACTTATGTATTCAGATAAATATTAAATGTTTATAAAATTATGGAAACTAAAAAGTTCACCCAAAGCAGAAGTAGTGAGACTCTGAATCATTTTAAGAAGAGAAATTTTAATAGACTTTTTTTTAAAAAAAGTCTTGCTTTGATCTAGTACAGAATGTTCATTTCCTCAATATATGCCACCATTTGTATCATATTTATTTTTGCAAAATTTATGCCAGGAACTTGGTAAAATCAGAAATAAATAAAAGAAGTAGAGGACTCTGTGAATATGACAGAATAAAAAAACACCAAATAGATAACATTGCACTAGCAGAGCCAGGTAACAGCCTCTTTGCCCACCTTCAGCTCCAGGGAAGGCAGTTGTGTATGTGTTCCAGGAGTAGCTTGGGTTCAATTTGCACAGACAAGGCTAAAGAAAAAGCAGCCTGTCCTTCAAATGATGGGGATCTGTGCTTAGATGACTACTGTTTCTTATCATAGAGGTGTCAAAGAGGTGGCAGGCCGCTGGTTTTACACTTCCATTATTGTTTCAATTTTAAAAATCACAGCCAAAAAATTTGAATATCTGGTGCCATTTTTCCCCTTCATTTTCCTCTTTTTTAATGCCAGTCATTAAAGACCAGGATATTCAAAAACTATAGATGTGTGAGTTTCTTTTTTTGTCCTCAGTTCTATTCCATTGGTCTACATATATGTTTTTATGCTAGCATCATGCTGTTTTTGTACAGCTCTGTAATATAATTTGAAAGTGGGAATGCAATTCTCCAGCCTTGCCCTTTTAGCTCAAGATTTTTACTTTGACTATTCTAAGTCTTTCATTCTTCCATATGAATGTTGGGATTGCTTTTTTTCTATTTCTATGAAATAGATCATTGGTATTTTGATGTAGATTTTGTTAAATCTGTAGTTCAATTTTTCCAATATAGACTTTTTAAAACAATATGAATTCTGCTTATCCATGAATTCGGAACATCTTTACAACATCTATTGTCTTCTATAATTCCTTATTTTTTTTATTTGACTTCTGTCACTTTCCTTTTAAAGGTCTTTCATCTCCTTAGTTGTATTTTTTTTGAGGCTGTTTTGAATGAAATTATTTTTCTGATTCCTTTCACAGCAGATTAATTTTTAGTGTGTAGAAAACCTGTTGATTTCTGCATGTTAGTTTTGTATCCTGCTACTTTGATGTATTTCTTTGTAGGTTCTACAAATCTTCATAGGGGTTCTAGAAATCTTCATTTAGGATTTTCTAAATTCAGAATCAAATTATCTGCAAGTAGGGATATTTTGACTTTTTCTATCTTCTTTGTATTCCTTATATTTCATTACTTTACCTAGTAGCTTTGGTTAAAATTTTGAGTATATATTGTGTAGGAGTAGTGAGAATAGAAATCCTTAACTTGTTTCTGGGTTTAGAAGAAATGCTTTCAGTATTCCTCATCCAGTGTGATATTGGCTTTGGGTTGTCATATATAGTCCTTAGTATATTGAGCCAAGTTTTTTATATGTATAGTTTCTTCAGGATTTTTATCATGAAGGAGTAGAGGATTTTGTTAAAGACATTTTTCTGTGTCTATTGAGATGACCATATGAACCTATCCTTCTTTCTACTCATGTGGTGAATAGAAGAAAAATTATTAATTTGCATATATTGAACTATCATTGCATCCCTGCCATAAAAACAACCTGAAAACAGAGCATGATATTTTGATGTATTGTTATTTGCAAATCTTTTATTAGGGATTTCTGCATTTTTTTGCATTAAAGATATAGGTCTATAATTTTCTTCCCTTTATATGATTTTATCTGGTTTTGAACATTTCCCCTAGTTTATATATAAAGTTATATTGAAACACAACTAGATTCTTTAATTGGAGTCTTTCTGTCATTGTGGTTTTGGTGTCAGGGTGATACTTTCTTTGTAAATGTGCTTGGAAACATCCCTTCATCTCTGTTCCATAGGATACTTTGAGTACTACTACTGTTAATTTTTTAGAGATCTGATACAATTCAACTGTGAATCCATCTGGGCCTGGGCTTTTGTTTTTGAGGCTACTTTTTATAACCACTTGAATCTAATTCTTTATTATTTGTCTCTTTAGGTTTTATGTTTCCTCTTGGAACCATTTTTATTGTTTTATATGTATCCAAAAATTAACTACTTCTTCAGAGATTTGCAATTTTATTGCAACAGAACCTTTCAAAATAATCTCTAATGATTCCCTGGATTTCAGTGAAATCTATTGCAATATTCTCATTTTCATCTTTAATTTTATGTGAGTCTTTTCTCTCATATGCTTAGTTGGGCTACGCTTTGTCTTTCATATCTTTTCAAAAACCACCTCTATTTCATTGATACTGTGAATTGCTTTTTATTCTTCATTTCATCATTTTTCAATTCTGCTATTTATTTTTGTTTTTTGGAATTTTTTTCTTTATTTTTCCAATACCGAGATTCATTATCAGATTATGTCTTTGAGATCTCTCTGATTATCTTATGTATGAAAAAATTGCCTCTTACTTTGCGTTCCCTATATCTCACAGATTTTAATAAGTTGTATTTCAATTTTTGATTCTAGGAATTTTGTGAATTTTCTCCTTGATTTCTTCAATGACCTACTCATCATTTTAAACTGTATTATTCAATCTTTGCATATTTGTATGGTTTCTTTCTATTATTTTCCTTGCAGTGGATTTCTAATTTAATTCCATTATGATCTGAAAAAAGACAAGGAATTACCTCTCTCTCTCTCTCTCTCTCTCTCTCTCTCTCTCTCTCTCTCTCTCTTATTTTAATGCCTAATATATGATCATTTTTGGAAAAAAGTTACATAAGTGACTACAAAGAATTAATATTCAGGTGGTGTTGGATGAGTATTCTTTAGATGTCTATTAAGCACATTTCATTTATCATAGATTTTAAATTGCCTGTGTCTTTAATGATTTTCTGTCTAGATGACCTGTGTTTTGATGAGAGTAGTATATTGAAGTCTACCACTGTTATTGTATTAGGGTCTATGTGTTCCTTTATATTGAATAAGGTTTGCTTTGTGAAATTGAATATGCATTCATGGTATAAGCATTTATAATAGTCACATCATCTTGTTGGATTTTTTAAATTTACTAACACATGTAATAAACTTTTGACTTGAAGTTGGCTTCACTGGATATGATAAAAACTATTCCTTCTTCATTTTTATCATTTGCATGGAATGTCATTTTTATCCATTCCTATAGGCCTGTGAATATCTTTGCCTATGAAATATGTTTCTTGGAGGTAACATACAGTTGGGTCTTGTTTTTATTTCAGTTTTCTAATCTGTGACTTTTAATTAGAGAATCGAAGCTATTTACATTGTGTTATTATAGCAATGTGTCTATCGCTTGCTGTTATTTTGTTTTAATCTACTGTTTGAATCATTGCTAAATTTCAGAGGTTTATCCATTATTCTATCGGGATACATTCTTTCCCATGTGCTCTGGGTTACTTTCATCTTCCTCGTCTATGGGGAGGATTTCTTTCACAATCATCTGCAATGCTAAACCTTGGAAACATTTTAAAATGTATTTCACATTTCTTCCCATAACACATTTCTGTCAATAGTTCTAAGTACTAATTAAGATTAATTTATATGTGTGATAGGCTTTGTAATAACCCTGTAACGATTTCCATGTTCTAATTCCTTCAACCTGTGAATATTTTACCTTTCATGTCAAGAGAAATTATTATTGTAGATAGAATTAAAATTGTCACTAAGGTTTAGATAGTGTCGATTATCCTGAATTTTAAAGTTGGACTTAATGTTATTGCAAGGATCTTTAAAAGTGAAGGGGAAGAAGTATTAACATGACTTGAGAAAGACTCAACGTTATTGTCTTTGTCATGAGATAATGAATGTGTTTGGTCTCAAGAAACAATCAAAAACAGAGAAGAGATTCTCTCCAAGAGCTTCAACATGACACACTTAGACCTTTGCCCTGTCAGGTTTCTGATCTAGATAATGATAAGATCATAAATTTGCATTGTCTAAGTTATATGGTTAACTGTGCTAACGTAGTTTGTGGTAATTTGTAGCATTAGCAATAATAAATGAATACGATCCATCACAGAAAAGGTCAAGAGTAAAAAATGTTTCAGAAATGAAATAGACCTAAGGATAAAGGCCAATTTTTCTATGACCCTGGAGACTCCATCAGTATTTTCTATGTCTGTTGATAAATATTTTTTATGTAAAACAATATTTATCCACAGTAAATCTTAGTGACTATTGTGATCTAGTATCACATTGACATACTTACTTCAGGTTTAGAAATACATAAGTAAACTTTTCATTTCTTTATCTTTTTTTTCAAGTCTTGGTTATTCTTAGCCTTTTGTATTTTCACATGAATTTCAGAAGTTGTATGCCACATTCAAAACTATAAATTCAATTGAGATTGTAACAAATCTAAAGTCTCTAGCTTATTTTTGAAAACTATTTTTCAGCCTCTTCTGATAGTTACTTTATGTTTTGTCCAGAGTATTTGCTTGTAAGTAGCTCAAGGAATAGAGAAAAATATATTTTTCCATCTTATCTGGATCTAGGATGACTACTGAATTTTTTAAACTATCGTAACAGATAATCTTTCAAAAACAGATATAGCCTATAAATAAGTGAATTTTTATAATAGCCATGGCCAAAGAACAATTAAAAAAATGAAAACATATATAATAAGCTGAAACAAGCTAATTATCATATATAACAAACATCAGATGTCTATAATATGTCAGAACACTGTAAAATTGGTAGTAATCCAAACAAATTTACAGTAGGATAAATATATTTATAAAAATAAATAAAATTTTTAATATCACTCATGACTTAGAGCAAATTAAGGCCTAATGAGATATGATATGGCATGCAACTTCTAAAGTTTATATGAAAATGCAAAAAGGCTAAGAAAAGTCAAGATTTGAAAAAAAGGATTAAGAACTGAAAGGATTAGTTTACTTATGTATTTATAAATCTTTAGCAAGTAGGGTGATGTCACAAGTGGTAGTTGTCATTTATTAGATTGGTTGATAATTAAATATTTGATAATATTCAGGGCTAGAAAATAAGTGAAGGAATGTCTACACTCATAAAGTATTTATTTGTAAAATAAGTCTTTATAGAGGGGAATATGCACTATTTTGAATTTCAGATGCCTTTGCAGTCAGCAATTCCATTTCTAGAAATTTATTCTGCAGTTATCTACATACACGCACAAATGAAATGGATAACATGATACAATGTAGCATTATTTGTAATAAGGAAAATTGGTAATAGCACTCCTATCCATTAATAAATAAGTATTTCATTATTTACTTATGCTATGCCTACCTTTACAGAAACTCAATAAAAATAGAAAGATCATTCTTCTTGTCTGCCACCACACCTGTAGATCTGAGCACAAAGTAATGCATACATATTGAATAAATGAATAGAACAATGAAGAAGATGCAGACCACCATAGAAAATATTCTGCATTCTTTAAAGAAAGTGGACCGAATATATAATATATCATAACGGACTTAATTTTAAACCAGAAGTTACATGTATTTAATATGATATGTTGTATATTTATACAGAGCATTTTTAACAACCTAGAGATGAATGGGGGATGTCACCAAGTTTCTTCTTTAATCTGTATTTTTATATTTGAAGTATTTGTATATTACATATTATTAATTGAAATAATGAACCTTTAAGTGACTCCTGAGCTAATTTTTCCTCGAATGGCCTTTTCTTGTTAGAGAATCTAAAGAATTGTTCTATATTGCCACCATACATACAGTATTTTTGAGCAAATTTGAAAATCTCTCAGTTTTATTGGTTTTTTAGATTAGTGAAATATTATTTTAAAAAGAATTAATTTTTTCAACCAGAATGTCTTAAAAATTATTTCATCGTCCCAAAGGAGTGACAGTTGCAGAATAAATATACCAATGAGTCTGCATGAAGTGACCATAGAAATAATTTCTTCTTCTTGTCTTCATCATTTAGTCATAATAAATAAACAAAGGCAAATTAAATGAAATCATTTAAATCTTGGGTCATTATCAAGAAAAGCAAAATAAATTGGTTGATACTACTTTAAAAATATTCAGTAACCTTTTCAAACTTCCAAAGCTAGTGCTGAAGAGTACATCTTTAAGTATCTCTGACGGAGGACGTACCAAGTACACAATTGAGCACACTGAGATTGAACACACAATTGCTGTGCTTTTAAGCAGTAATAGCTGCATCAAAATCAGCAGGATATTATATCACAGTACCAAGCAGAGACAAATCCAGCCAGGTATTCAAGTACAATGAAAAGGGAAAGATGTGTTGACACAGTAAGGTTTGATTCTTGAAAGTAATAACTTGCAAACTGAGCAGAATATAATGACTCTTCCACATTTTTTAAGAAGAAAAATTTATAAGGACAATATGTCCTTCTTAGCAACAAATAAAATGATAAAAAATGAGTTAGAAAGGTAAGTGTAATGACAGCCTTCAAAATATGCAAAAAAAACAATTCTAAAAGATGATTAGCAAAATCATTAGAAAATTATAATAAATAATGTTAATTATTATCTTCATATGTTTTCATTAATATAAGCATTAGGCATGTCATTGGTATATGCCGTAGTTTTTAAAAGTGCACCATTAAAGCTATTTTATTCCAATTAAGGTCTATTATAACTAAAATGTAATAACCAGAGTGAATGTTATTTTCAGCATATATTGCATAGCACAATACCTGTCATGCTTCATAAATGGAATAAACAAAAGTATTAAGTATTAGGCATTGTTCTTCATTTGAACACAAACTGAGGATCTTTTTTGTCTATTTTTGTGAAGAACCTCCTAAAAAGTAGAAAATACAATATAATGGCTGCTATGGTGTGTCTTCCATGTGTAACCAAGCATATTCCAGCTGCTGAGTACGGTTTAGTCAGTTTTTTGTTGCTCTGACAAAAATATTGAACAACAACAACTCACAGGAGGAATATTTTATTTTTGTCTTATGATATCAGACATCTAAGTTTATAGATAGCCCATTGCATTGTTCTGGGCCCAGGGTGAGGCAGAACATCATGGGAGAAGGATACAGTAGAGGGAAGCTGTTCCCCTTATAGGATTAAGGAGAGGGGGGTACAGGAAGAAACAATCCTTCCAGTGACCCCCCTCTTATACCCATACCCAACATGCCAATGGTTACCACCCTGTTAGCCTCTTTCAACTGGAATCAATTGATTAGGTGACATATCTTGTAGTCTAATCATTTTACCTCTGAATATCCCTGTATTGACAGGAGTTTGGAGGAATACGTCAAATCCAAACCACAAGTAGCATGAACTTCTAACTGAATCCCACCCTTACATTTTCCAGCAGTTGGAAGAAATTGCCTGGCCCCAAATGAAGCAACTACTCAGGGTGTGCCTATGTTCAATTCTTGCCATTGTACTTGTTCAAAAACTCATTCTTCTTGTTTTAATTTATACTAACTTTGAAACATTATCTTGGTTACTGATATTTCAGTTTTTCAAATAAGTCAGCATCTTCTCCTCCCCAGTCCTGCTTCCATGATTCCTTCATGGCTGTTCTTTCCCAAAGCATTCCCCAATCAAATTCCTGCACACACACATTTGGCATATGGAGCTTATTTCCTGGGTAATCTAAATTTAGAGAGTTGGTCAAGAGTGGTCTGAGGAAGCATATTCTAAAATAAGTGTGGAAGACCACACTGTGGCAGATCACGCTGTCTACTGACCTTGAAGAAACCTTCCCTTGGGTTACTTGACAACACCTGGCATAGGGCAGCAATGCAGACGTTAAATTTACACAAGTGTTGAATTGAATTTGTTTACACTTGGTAAACAAATGCTTCTTATGATCTCAGGATGTGGCTGAGGTTAAGGAAGTTGTAATTATAAGGACAATAGAATCAGGTAGCCATTGCTCTGTAGGTTAATGCCCTTACAGAAAAGCAGTGAAACTTTTTGGTACCATACAAAAAAGAAACTAAATTACTGTAACGGATGGGTTAAATGTTTGGAGATTAGGCTTTGGACTTCCTTATATAAAATAGGAAGAGAAGACCACAACTCTCTTATATAACCATAATACTAAGGTTAGGGCCCTGGATGGAGAAAGGAAGAACCCACAAAATTTCTGATGGGAACTCTTTTTAATGCACTTAAATTTTTGAATCTCCAAGATATCCTGGAACTCCAGAGACTACAGCAGTGTCCCTTTCCTCCCCATTAAAGGTTGCCAATGGTTCTTCCTGTGGACAATCCAAGGCCTCTAAGCTGAGGATATACTGTACTTATTTTCCTGGATGCCAGACAATAGCTAGATTTAGTTCATAGCCTAGCCATTGTGGTCCTACTAAGAAATAAAAAAGCCTATGTTCCATGATTCTAGGCTCCACCCAACATATACTTCACAAGATAATATGTCTGCAAGAACTAGATCCTGGAGTACCTGGATCAAAGTTCAGAAACAAAACATTCATAAAGGAAAGTTTACCTACATAGGGCCTTGTTCCTAAATGATACCTGACAGTTGATGCCAGTAAGAGCCTATAATGGCCCTTGGAACTCAACAGAATGCAATGATCCACTCCAAATGAAAAAGAAATGCGAGAACTGCCACAGCAAAGGAGTAAAAAGTTCACATGAGTCATCATACATAATGTGTAACCGATGTGATTCTGCAATCTGTATATGGGGTAAAAATGGGAGTTCATAATCCACTTGAATCAAATGTATGAAATGTGATATGTCAAGAGCTTTGTAATGTTTTGAACAAGTAGTAATAATAAAAAGTAGATATCTTAGGTATACAGCATATATATGTGTGCACATATTTCTTTATGTGGGATTATAGACTGTATATACAATACACATATGTAATATATATTTCTGCATAAAGATAGAACCCATTAGCTCACTTTGTTCCATAGGAGGTCCTAGAGGACATTTAGCTCATCAAAAATGAACATATTGAAGAAAGGGATAACAGTTCCAATGAGAAGCTCTGTAATGGCTACCTTCTGTAGGCCAGGGTGAGTAATATACAACTGAGCCATGGAATGGAGTTGGTAATAATAGCCTTCCCTCCAAAAAATGTTACTTAAATTCCTGAATTAAAAGTAGATACAATTAAAATAAAAAACAGTGAGTTTGTAGTAGCAACTAGGAGGCCTGACTACAGAGAGCTATGAAAAGATGTTTAGCAGATCACAACATTACTAGCAGCAAGATCAATAGGCAGTGAAGAAGAGTATTGATCAATCTGTACAATAAAAAATAATCAAGATAAATGATCAGGAGACTAAGGATGCTCAGGTCAAATCATATAAGAAGTCAAATGGGTCTATTGATACCCAGGAAATTTTTCAAATATTTTTTAGTTGTCAATGGACCTTTATTTTTACTTATTTATATGCCCCCATGAATATTTATGCAGCTAATGATTGTGTAATTGAAATTAAGATATTTCAAGTTTGACATTAATACATTGACCTATGAAAAATGAACTATCAGAGTGAAAAAGGACTAAGTAGAAGCTTTTGAAACTACACACAATCCATCAAGAAACCAAAACAAAATATTATTGTGTCTGCTTGAGAATGTGGTGATCAGTCTGGAAGGATTTTTATGGAGGCCTCATCATGTAATCGTGGCCAATTACTCTTTCTATTTATAATCCCTCTTCTTTCTCTAAGGAATAGAGAATGAAGCTGAAAGTTCTCAAGTTCATAACATGGCTAGGTCTTATGGTGATTATCCCCTATCGAAGAACCCACCAAAAAGTACCTTGTTAGAACAAAAGATGTTCTATCACCTAGTAAATTACCATGATAAGGAGCTATGTCTTAGAAGCCAAGGTAGAGACCAAATATTAGAAAAAAAGATTCTCCTAGCAATCCTACAGCTCATGAAATTATAAGGTTTGTGGAATTCTGTGCTATAAATGAAGGAAAGCAAATGATATTCAGTCATATGCCTCATACTGATGTTTTGGTTAAAACATGACAGACTACATATACAACAGCGATCTGATTAAATGATATCACCTAGTGATATTGCAACCATCTAAGTATACTTTATGATTTTTATGTGATCACAAAATCACCTACAGGCAAATTTCTTGAAACATATTCTTAAGTGGTGCATTATTACATATATATTTCATTGTTCACATTCATGTTTTTGGAATCTTGTGGCTTGCATTTTTCTTCTCAGAAAAACTATTTCAATTAGTAATATGAATTTAAGTTTTTCTCCATGCCCTTCATAGAGTGATAACTTCTATTCAAGACATCAAGATTGCTCCAAATGAAGGTAATGAAGTGTTAAATTGTTAGAAACATTCATGTGCAGATTTTTGCATGCACATGTATTCAACTCAGTTAAGTAAATGCCAAGGATCATGCCTGTTAGACAGTATGGTATGATTATGTTTAGCTACTTGAGAACTGTAAGACTGTCTTGAAGCATGATTATACCACTTTGTGTTACCTCAAGTAATGAATGAAAGTCCTATTGTTCTATATCCTTACTGGTATTTGAGGTTACTGGAATTTTCTTTTCCCTTAGCATATTAATCACACTTTTAAATGACATTTTGACAGCTGCTCTCTCTCTCTCTCTCTCTCTCTATATATATATATATATATATATATATATGACTAATTCAAATTGATTTTCAAACAACAATATATTGTTTCATAGGTAGTAAAATTACTTTATACTAGAGTATTATCAATTCTTTCCTCATGTTGTTTAGCATGTTTATTGTTCATTTCACTTACCCATAAAGTATAAATACTAAATATATTGTTACTACTATCAGTTGCACAGACTTTTAATTAGATCATCTAAAATTTTAAAATGTAGATTACTTTTCCTTCACTTATTCCTTCTCTCACACTCTTCCTTTTTTTAACATAGTTTCATATAAAGGCAACTCTAATACTGTTTAGTAGGATTTGCTTCCTGGGTTCTCTCTTGTGATTCCATTCCAGCTCTATCCAGCTCGATATTGTCTTAGTTCAGGCTACTATACCAAATTACCATAAACTGGGAGGTTTAGACATAATAAATTAATTTATCACAGTTCAAGGAGCTGGAAGTCTGTGTTCTGGAAAGCATCCTTCTCTGTTTTCAAACCTCCTTCTTCTCCTTGATTCTCATGTAGGAGAAAGGTCAGTATGCTCTCTGGGGTTCCTTGTATAAGAGTACTAATTCCATTCATGGGTACTCTACCTCTAAGATCTAATTACCTCACAAAGGTCAAACCTCTTAATGCTCACATATCACAGGGGTTGGGGGTTAGGATTTCAACATATTAATTTTGGGGAGAACACAAATATGAGTCCAACACAGGTATTTATCACATTTTTGATTAATGTTGTGCAATTATTATATATGTATATGCCCATACAGAATATATAGTAAATTTTGCACACTTAATGGAAACAATCTTATTTTGTATAACTGGCTTGTTTTATTCAATTTCATCTTTTATGGATTTGCTGGTGCAATAGTTTGCATCTGGAATGTCTCCAAAGTTTGATGTTTTAGAAAGTTGGTCCCTAATGCAGCACTGTTCAGAAGTGGGAAATGGAATCTAACTTCATCAGTGGATAAGTTCATTGATAGATTCATCCTCTGATGGCACTATTCAAAGGTGGTTAAAAACTGTAGCAGGTGGCGCCTAGTAAAAGAAAATGGGCTGCTGGGGGCATGTCCTCGAAGGATTTATCTTGTCCAGACCTGTCCCTGCTCTTTTCCTTTGCTTCCTGGCTGTGGTTATATGAGCAACTCTGCTCCACAATGCCTTCCTCATGATGTTCTGCATCACCTCAGAACCAGAGCAATGGAGTTGACTGACCAAGGGCTGAAACTTCTCAAACTGTGGGCCAAAATAAGTGTTTCTTACTCTGTTTTTCTGAGTTACTTTTTCAAAGCAATGAATAGCTGACTAACAGCTGGTATTAACATGTGGCTTCAGTTTTTATTTTGTGTTCTTTTGTATAACTCATGCCAAGAATTAGGAAGAGTCAAAGAGGCTTACACGTCAGCTTGCTATACTTTTACAGTTGCTGAAGACAAAAGTATCTTGGGTCGGAAAAAAATAGAAGTTATTATTCTAAAAATAACAGAGAAGGTAACAGAATCTATCACAGGTTCTTGTGCCTATTTCTTAAACCTTGATACTTGCAAGGAAATTCAAAGACACCTAAGTGAATACTGAACATGAATATGGAAGTGTTACAAGAAAGGAACACTGACGTTGGCAACTTGAGTGTTTTCTAAAGCACAGTAATAATGCTTGTTCTGAATTGATACTATATTTTAAAACTGTCCACCACACAAGAATTCTTGAAATATAATAAAAAATAAGATATTCTTTGCTCATAAGCAAGTAAAAAATATGAGAAATTTATACAAAACTCTCTCCTCACTGTCACTTGTATAACTTTGATTTATTGACACAATTGCTAATTTCTATTAACAATTTTTCACATATCATTTTATATAAAATGCTGCAACTAACAGATTTATACAAATCTTAAGATACATTTACATATTCTTCTCTACATGGGTCTACCTTGTTTGTCTGAGTTTGGTTATTCTGTATTCTTTGGCTTTTTTTTTTTTTTTTTGCTTTGTAACAAGGCCTTTTTATTTTTTTTTCATTCTATTTTCTTTTTGTACAAATATTCCTCAACTTATGATGGAGGTATATCTGAGTGAACTAATTATGAGTAAAAATGCATTTTATAATTTAATCTGTTGAAAATCACAGTACACTGTAGTGTAGCACCTGTTTACCTTCATTGTTGCAAAGATGATGGAACTACGGCTTCTTGATGCTGCTCATCAACTCAAGAGTGTATCATACCATCAAGGACTTACGAATTAAACCAGAGACCCTAATAGATGAAAGAGTAGGCCTAAATCTTCATCATTTCAGATTAGGCCCCGACTTCCTTAATAAGACTCCTATAGTGCAAGAATTAAAATCAAGAATCAATAAATGGGAGGGATTCAAACTAAAAAGTTTCTTCTCAACAATAGAAATAGTCAGTGAGGTTTATAGAGAGCCCATAACTTGAGAGCAAGTTTTTACCACACACCTCACATAGAGCACTAATCTCTAGAATTATATAAAACAATCAAAAATCTTAAAACCAAAAACTCAAATAACCCAATCAATAAATGGGCCAAGGAACTGAACAGACACTTCTCAGAAGATGATATACAATCAATCAACAAATATATGGAAAAATGTTCAACATCTCTAGTAATTAGAGAATTGAAAATCAAAAATACTCTTATGATTTCATCTCACTCCAGTCAGAATGGAAGCTATTAAGAATACAAGCAACAATAAGTGTTGGTTAGGATGTGGGGGAAAAGGCACACTCATACTTTGCTTGTGGGACTGCAAATTGGTGCAGCCAATATGGAAAGCAGTATGGAGATTCCTTGGAAAACTGGGAATGGAACCACCATTTGATCCATCTATCCCACTCCTTAGTCTATACCCAAAGGACTTAAGAACAGCAGACTATAGGGACATAGCCACATTAATGTTTATAGCAACACAATTCACAATAGCTAAACTGTGGAAGCAACCTAGATGCCCATCAGTAAATAGATGGAAAAGAAACTATGGTATATATACACAATGGAATATTACTCAGATATAAAAGAGAATAGAATCATGACATTTGCAGGTAAATGGATGAAGCTCGAGAATATAATGCTAAGTGAAGTTAGCCAATCCCTCCCAAAAAAAAAACAAATGCTAAATTTTTTCTCTGATATAAGGAGGCTGATTCATAGTGTGATTGGGAGAAGAATGGGAGGAATAGATGACTTCTAGATAGGGCAAAGGGGAGGGAGGAGAAGGGAGGCAACAAGGAGTGTAAAAAAGATAGTGGAATGAGATGGACATCTTTACCCTAAGTACATGTATGAAGACACAAATGGTGTGACTCTACTTTGTGTATAACCAGAGACATGAAAAATTGTAATACATATGAGTAATATGAACTGAATTGCATTTTATTGTCATATATAACAAATTAGAATAAATTTTAAAAAAGAGTGTGTCATAACTTATGTTGCCAGACCAAAAAGATCAAAATTCAAAATTTGACGTAAGGTTTCTATTGAATGCATAATACTTTTCTGTCATTGTAAAGTTTAAAAATCACAAGTCAAATCCTAAGTCAGGGATCATTTGTATGTTAAACTTACACCTATGACCTTGTTCAAATTTTATGTGTTATATTTTCTTTTTATCAATGGACATTTTCAATTATTGTCACATGCTCTTAATTAATCATGAAAAATGTCCCATGATAAAAGTGTAACTGATAAATAAGATTAGAGTTGACTATTTTTAAACTTTCTATGTAGTTTAAAATGAGTATAATCATAAAAGGCTTTGAGAATTTGTTATTAAATATTTGATTTAATTTTGTTTTCCTCATTACTTACCAAGTTTTTCCCTGGAATTGTTTTTCCTAAAAAACTATCTTCTCTCTGTCTACTTTGTTTTGGAAAATGGTTTGCTAAATAATTTTATACCAGGATTTTTGCTACTAAAGTGCATCCTCTTTGGTAAGAGTGTATATATGTGCACATATGGACATACATACATATTCATATATGCACATATATACATACTCTAATATGTGTAGGTGCATCCTGATAGGGTCATGTGTAAGTGTGTTGTCGTTGTGTGTATACACAAGTATGTGTGTGCACTGCATTACCTATAAAGAGAAGTTACACTTTTAAAGTCTTTGTTCTTAGCTTCAATAGAAAAGAAAAGCTAAAGCCTTTTAGTAAGTAGCCATTCATAGAACTTTAGCTTCAATCAAAGAAAAAGAAAAGAAATAAAGCAAAGCCCTAGAACAAGAGGGACCTCATTTTCTTTACCTCAGAGTCCCAAACACTTGGGCAAAGATGAAAACAACTTTCCTGCTGGTGTTATTATCTGTGATAGCATATCCTCTCTTCTTCACAATGAGGGCCCAGAAGAACAATCTGTCCCATAGTGTTAGAGGCAATAAAACATGGTCAAGTGAAGAATTTCAGCATAAAAAAAGAAAAAAAAATATATAGAGAGAGATGGGCTGGACAATCACAGACAACAAAAGAACTCAAATCCCTGAATTTTGTTGTTTGTGTTTGTTCCAACTTGGCCAGTTCTTTCTCTATTTTCTTAAGAGTTCCCATAGAGATGAGACATTCACACAAAATGATCCTTTTCAAAGCCACACAGAAACAAAACAGATATGAAAACAAAGAAGCAAAAAGAAAAGAGAATTTAATTTAAACTTGTGATGATGGGAAGCCCAAGAAAATTCCTTTTCTTTTGCTTGTATGATTACTTGGAATGGCAGTAATTTTGCTAAATGTACTTTTCTTCTGATAGCTCTAAGGAAATGGCCTTGTACTTAATGTTCTATTTCAAGCTTTGAATAATGAAATTTTATAGAATAAAAATTCTAGGGAGAGCTATCTGAGTGCTGTTTTAGCGTGAAAACAACATTTTTTTGAACTGAGTTATATATTTGAAAGAAAATTTGTATATTGCTGCAAAGCACATAGAAAAAAGTTTAAATTTCCTGTGATTCTACTACACAGAGAAAAGCTCAATATTGATATATTAATATCTCTGGACAGTGCACACGTGCGTGTGTGTGTGTGCATGTGTGTGTGTGTGTGTGTGTGTGTGTGTGTGTGTGTACAGATACACACAGGTACTTATTTTCTCTCTGTGGTATTCTACGATTTTTTAAAAAGTAGTTAAAATTATCATGTAAGTATAAGTTTAAATACAGATATGAGGATATGTGGTCACTTTTTTTTCCCCACTGAAGAATAAAAAATACCAGCAATTAGAATTGTTCAAATGGATAGACATAAATGAATTCATAGCATTTGATAAAGTAAAATTGTAGTTTATTTTGTTATACTGAAGAAAGTAATAGATGGTATTATCAATTCTAATGGGTACAGACATCTTAGAGATTTATAGTGAAATATGTCATTTTAATCATTTCATGTACATTTTATCTTTCTTTTTTTTGTATCTGGGATTGAACTCAGGGGCACTCAACCACTGAGCCTCATCCCCAGCCCTATTTTGTATTTTACTTAGAGACAGGGTCTCACTGAGTTGCTTAGAGCCTCACCTTTGCTGAGGCTGGCTTTGAACTCATCATCCTTCTGCCTCAGCCTCCCCAACTGCTGGTATTATAGGCATGTGCCACCATGCCTGGCACATTTATCTATTAATAAGAAAAATAATTTTAAGATTTTTGTATAATTCTCACAAACAGTAATAATGAGAAAAAGAAAAGTATAAACCCCAAATCCTTTCCTTTTATTTCTCTCTGAAGTTAAAAACGGTTATGCACATATTTTCATATTGCTTTGCCCTTTGTGAACAGTCAAATCAAAGGCCTCCAACCAAACTTCAAAAAGGAACTTGAATTACTTAAAATCTCACATATTTTATATGATTGTTTTTCTTCTTCTTTGGCTAGGTGGTCATTGCTTTAAATACTTTCTTATAGCTTGACAGGAATCCTAATTCTACTTCTGAAGTTTTATAACTTGACTTTGTGGCCAACTGCTAGTGGCCATTCAAGATATATCTCAAGTAGTTATCTCTTGCTCCCCAGATGCCTCCAAATGCATGATTTATATAAACAAGGGGTTGATCACAGAGAGAAAGTATGCATGTCTGGAACAATATGGCTCACAAAAGTATCCTTGTTACCAACTTATTTATAACTTAAAAACTGAAGCACCACTGGAGCTCCAATGTGAAAAAATTAAACAATAAGATAACAAATAACCCAATCAACAAATGGGCCAAGGACCTGAACAGACACTTCTCAGAGGAGGACATACAATCAATCTACAAGTACATGAAAAAAAATGCTCACCATCTCTAGCAGTCAGAGAAAATGCAAATCAAAACCACCCTAAGATACCATCTCACTTCAGTAAGATTGACAGCCATTATGAAGTCAAACAACAAGTGCTGGCTAGGATGTGGGGAAAAGGGTACACTTGTACATTGCTGGTGGGACTGCAAATTGGTGCAGCCAATTTGGAAAGCAGTATGGAGATTCCTGGGAAAGCTGAGAATGGAATCACCATTTGACCCAGCTATTGCCCTTCTCGGACTATTCCCTGAAGACCTTAAAAGAGCGTACAACAGGGATACTGCCACATCGATGTCCATAGCAACACAATTCACAATAGCTAGACTGTGGAACCAACCCAGATGCCCTTCAATAGATGAATGGATAAAAAAGTGGCATTTATACACAATGGAGTATTACGTACGCAGCACTAAAAAATAACAAAATCATGGAATTTGCAGGGAAATGGATGACACTAGAGCAGATTATGCTAAGTGAAACTAGCCAATCCCTAAAAAACAAATGCCAAATGTCTTCTTTGATATAATGAGATCAACTAAGAACAGAGCAGGGAGGAAGAGCAGGAGGAAAAGATTAACATTAAACAGAGACATGAGGTGGGAGGGAAAGGGAGAGAAAAGGGAAATTGCATGGAAATGGAGGGAGACCCTCATTGTTATACAAAATTACATATAAGAGGTTGTGAGGGGAATGTGGAAAAAACAAGGAGAGAAATGAATTACAGTAGATGGGGTAGAGAGAGAAGATGGGAGGGGAGGGGAGGGGGATAGTAGAGGATAGGAAAGGTAGCAGAATACAACAGTTACTAATATGGCATTATGTAAAAATGTGGATGTGTAACTGATGTGATTCTGCAATCTGTATTTGGGGTAAAAATGGGAGTTCATAATCCACTTGAATCTAATGTATGAAATATGATATGTCAAGAGCTTTGTAATGTTTTGAACAACCAATAAAAAAAATTCTAAAAAAAATACAAAAAAAACTGAAGCAGAAGATGCCATTGTTTTATCAGACAGTCCCAGCTGTGAACATTAGCTCTGGTCATCCTTCTGTGATCTTTGACCTACTAATTGTCACCAGTGAGCTTGAATTTCCAAATCTGAAGAAACAGAGAACATTTACCTTTGAACCCATATGTATCCTATCTAACATATAAACCATTGTTCACTGAATATAGTTTCCCTAAACTTCCCTTATTTAGTTGTATATTTTTGTGAGATAGGTGGGTATGCTTTTAGTATCATTATATATGTTCAAGAAAATTGATTCCAGAAGTGAAAAAATTTACCCCAGGGATTGAAGCTCATGGATGAAACAAAAAGCTACACTCAAAATGCAGCTTTATAAACTCAGATTCTGGTTTTCACTCTAGCATACTGTAGAAGGTAACTTCGGGAAGCAAATTCACATTTGCAGTTGCAATAAATTGGTGAATATTACATCAAATTATTATGTTGAAGACATGCTGGGACTGCAGTTTCCTCGTGGTTAATCACAGATGCTATTGTGCCGGGCTGTAGGCTTGATACACAGAAAGCTTCCTGGAGCAGAGAATTTTACAAAAACCATCACACAGAACAACTTTAAATGATTACATTATTTCTTTTCCTGCTATCCCATTTTCCAATTAGTTTCACTGGATATATGCCCTTTCCTCCCTATAGCAATCTGTCCCTGACCACTGGGCAAGTAATAGATAGCATGAGAAGCTAATTGTACTTTAGCTAACAAATCTCCATTTCTAGGTCCTTACTTGCAATTAATTTTGAATTTGTAGGATAGGGTAAATATAAGCCTGACAAATGCCCACTTTTTCCTCATGATAAATCTGATTATTTAAATGATCAAATGTTTAAAGAGACACATACAACTCATAAAGTAGGTTCAGTGGGCATGGGGCATTGACAACATGCTCAATATGAAACCAAGCCATTTTCACATTTTAAAATCTAGTACTTTCAGTATTTTTTCAAGTATACTACAGAATTAGATTAAGTATAAAAGAACTTAGCTGAGAGATTACCAAGACATGTGCTCACAAGTAGGTGTTTATTATAGCAATTCCTTGAGTTATTATTATTATGGAAAGTGCATCAGTGGTCATCTTTTAAAAGTCAAATAATTTATAAAGGTAGTTTTCATTATTATTGCAGAGAATGTAAAAACATTGATTTTAGGGTCAGTAATACTTGATATGTTTTTTTAAATTAAAAGTTAGAGTCTTGATTTTTGCTATCAGACAATGGAAATTGTATATACTGCTTCACAGGTGCATTATCATTTAAGTACTTGGGACCTTAGAGAGATGTACAGGTCATTGATACTAACTTATTTCCACTGATCCCTTCATGTTCTTACTCTCCTCTTTAAACAACTTAAATTGCAAAAGCCTTCTCATGTACTCTCAATTATTTTGCCCTTTGTTACCTATATAATGCATGCATCCCAGTGAAAGCTGTTTAAAATTTAACTCTCCTAGCCCATATCTACACCTGTGCAACCAAATATCATTGAAGAAACCACACAGTTGTGCTATCTCACTTTAATTATAGGACCTCTCACCTCAATTATCCATTACTGTTCTCCAGTGATTTTACTGCAGATCATTACTTGTCCACTTACTCTTCTTTTCTCATGAGTGACTTTATATATCTCTTTTCTCCAACCTTAAAAGCTATCTAATCCCTCTTCACTAACAGGTAATTGATGACCTGTAAATTTTGAGTGGGACATCTGAATTTTCACTCAAAAATTACAAATGATCAAAGATATTTCTTTAAACTTCTGCCCTGAATCTATATGACTATCATTCCCTGGCCACAGACAACCTGCCTTGTATTACATTACTGTTCAAGAAAACCCATATCCAGAACTGAGAGTGTAGCTCCCTGGTAAAGCTCTTGCCTAGCAAGTGTGAGGCTTTGAGTTCAATGGATATTAACTTGTCAGATATTACCACTGACCATCTCTTGCAAAATCACCAATCATCTCCACATTGGCCAATAAATTAATCCTTTCTCAACTGACTCAACTTTTATTTACATACTTATGCTAGAAATTTATTTCTATATTTCACTTTTATTCCATAAAGTCTACTAATTTTATTGTTCCTATCAAAAGACATCTACTTCCCAAGCTTTTTGTTTTGTTGTATCTCTGTATCTTTGCCCTCCTTTAAACACAAAAGTGCCCCAAGTCTCAATTCTCCTAACTTTCTACTTTCCTCCTGTGTAGTAAACTCTTTCTACTTCAAAGCATCATATAGCTATAAATATCCATTTTTATGATAATGAATTGACAAATTATATTTCTAGTTCATTTATCCCCATAAAACTCCAAGAAGACATATCTGCATCTCTTAAAATAACCATTCACGTGTGTAACAGATGTTTTAAAAATAACATGTTAAAAAACAATACTTCTTGTCTTTGTCCCCCAAAGCTATAACTCCTACAGTGTTCAATGTTGAAGCTTATGGCCAAGACCAATCTTCTAACTGCTCTGACTGAAAGTCTAAGTAATTCTTGATCAACCTTTTTCTTTTACACTCTATAACCAATATAGATGCTATTGTAACATCAAATAAATTTCACACTCTATAACTTAACAGCTCTGTGGCTGTCGTAGAGCTTCCTGTTGAAGAGGGTATCACCATAGCAACTGGGCAGTCTCCACTGACACCTTCACAGGGAGAGTTACCAAGAGAGGCATTGCCTCTGTCACAGGACAGTTCAAGATCCATAACTTAGTCACTGTTCCCAATAATATGATCTTATTCTCACTGTCCTATCTGATCCTATCTAGTGTTTAATTCAAAATATATCACTACCTCTATCTATATCACTGTTATCCAAGCCAACATCCTTTTTCTTTAGATTATTTCCTAAAGTTTTAACTCATCTTTGGACTGGGTAACTGCTGCAGGCTCTCCAGTGACTTCCCACTGAGGTCTACAGAAGCATGTGTCTCTTGTAGTGGTTTCTACACAGGCTCTTTAAGATTTTTTCTACACTGCATCTTTACTTTCACTCCAGGTTCTTTGAAATTGCTAATTCCATTGCCTAGAATTGTATTCAACTAGAGATCCATGTGCCCTCTTTTCCTGCAAGATCTTTATTATAGACTGCTTCCTCACACAGGCCTTTCCTAACCACTATACTTGAAATAGCAAGTTTCCCAAACTCCTTTCTTTCTTCTAACTGCTTTAGTTTTCTCGATGGTACTTATCAGTATATGATGAAGAATATATTTTATTTATTTATTTTTAGTTTCCTCCCACATTAGAAAAGAATCAGACAATGCACAAATGCAGATAGTTTTCTGGTTGGTGGGTTAATGATGTCATAATTTCTGAAATAGGAATTGACACATGATACATGTGCATAATAATTATTAGATAATAATAATATGCACAAAAACATTTTGGAAATTATCAAGTTCTATAAAATGTTGATGCTATTATAACATCAATTAAATCAGGCAGACCTTCTTCCTTAGAGTCTGACATCTGATTTTATTAGTAACCATATTTTTTATTAAGTGCATTCCTGTATTCTAAGCATTAAATTTTATATGGTATTAAAACTGTTAACTCAAGGACAGTGAGAATAAGATCATATTATTGGGAACAGTGACTGAATTATGGATCTTGAACTGTCCTCTGACAGAGACGTTGCCTCTCTTGGGAACCCTCCCTGTTAAGGTGTGTGTGGAGACTGCCCCCTTGTTATGGTGACATCCTCTTCAATAGAAAGTTCTGTGCCAGTCACAGCCACGGAGCTATTCAGTTCTTGACCTTGAGGTTCAGATGCCAACTGCTTAGGGGATAGAAAGTTATGGACACAAGCTGATAATCATAATCGGGCTGCTCATACTCATGACCTTGGTTCTACTTGCTTTGAAGAAAGTTTCTCACAATAATTTTTTAATGTTAAAACTTATATAATAACCATGATGAGCTGGCTCGTGGTCTTTGCACTCCATCAGAGTGTGATAACCACCAGACCCCAGCTTTTTCTTTCATTGTGTTTCTGTTTGTCTTTTGTAATCCCCTATTTTCCCTTGTCTGGCTTCCTGAATTAACCACTGAGCAGGTTGTAGCATCATATAATCAAAAACATACAAAAAATACAGAATACAGTACTACACTTGTCCAGATTACTAATGATTTACTTATGGAAGCTAAATATATGTAACGATTTTAGCTAAGGTGACTGTCACCATCATCTCCAATTCAACTGGTTTTCTTTTATTATAAGAAAAAATTCCTAAACAACAGTGATCGAGTTTAATTTATAATCTAATTTTATGTAACTCATTAACTTCTTTATTTCTTAAGTTTATGTTGACCTAGAGGTTTGTTTTAAGCTTCTCTCTCTATAGGCTCTTCAGGGGCCTACATGAGCAATTGTAAGATAGCTCTCAAGAGCAGTTGTATTTGGACATAACTAGAACACTGTTAACATGGCAGAGGCTTCCATGCACAGAAGTATTGTGGACAATAAGTTTTAAGAGGCAGGTTCAGATTCTTTTCCATCATGTTCTGCATAAGAAAACTTTCAAGAGCAGTTGGAAATGGAGAATTAGTGATTTTTTTTTGAAGGGGGCTGAAACAAGCTAATCTAAAGGTAACATGACCTTTGAATATAAACATATAAAATAACAGCACTAGAAATATTCTGTAATTTAAAAAATCTATATCAACTTAATTTGCTGCATTAATTTTTATCATTTGGGAAAATAAATTGAAATCTTTATGTTTCATTACAAATAAAATAAGTAGAAATCATATAAGAAAATGTCTTTGAACAAATTAATAAAAATCACCAATAAAAGCTCAGTAGACATTTAAAAAGTAATATACAATAAAAACCAGTTTAAATTAATTATAGTCCAATGTGGGTATTTAAAGGCTCTATTCTGAAGAGTTCAATGGTTTGTGATTTCATTCTGCCTTGAATTTTTTAATAAGTTCATCTTGAAATGATAGTCCAACTTTGCCTTGGATTCCCTCAGAGCGCTCATGAGGGGCCTCTTGCCAATTTGTGAGAGAGGTTCTTCTTGTTTAGTTTGTTTTCTAGATCAGTCACTGCCAAGGCATTTCCTTGTGGTTGTTTTCAGCTGCAGTTTGCTCTCAAAACATTAGGCACCATCTGCAAACACTCACTTTTTCAACAGTCATGGCCACCTTGAGTCTACCTTGTTTGAGTCAGTTTCTATGGCAGAGAGTCTGTGATGAAGTTTCATAATAATCCTAAATCCTTTTCTTCCCTTAATCAATGGCAAAAAAGTTTTGACTTAAAATATATATGTCCATTAAGGGAAATTTTTGTTATTTCACAATAAATGAATCAGAATATTTAAATGGAACTTTAGAAAATCTGGAAACTGACGCATGAAACAGTCATACCTGTTGAGAGCCACAGCCGAAGGGGCCCCAGCAAACTTCCAGCTGCCAGCAAATTTCCAGCTGCCAGCTGATGATTGGCTCACAGAGGCTCCAGCAAACTTCTAGATGCCAACTGATTGGCTCCTCTGTGATGATGCTCATTGGGCTGTTTCCCCGCCCTTTCAGACCATGGAGCTGCTCATTGGGGGACATTTTTTGGCTCTGTCCACTCGACCCAGCCAATCAGCCACAAGAGCAGGAGGAGTGGGGGAGGTTGAGAGGTTTGTGGGAAGCTGGTGGTGGTGGCAGTTGGGCTCTGAAGGTTTTCCTGAGGATCTGTGTGGTGTGGTGTGTGTGGTTCTAAAAATAAAGTTCGTTTCTTTTGACAAGTGGCTCCTGAATTGTGTCCAGCCAGACTGCAGCAATATCAGTACCTTTAAACAAAACCTTAACTCTCCAAGCATCTGTCTCAGAGTTTGGTCCTTTTAAAAACCTGTTTCCCTCACACCTTTTTCCCTCCATGCCCCTTTCTCTCTCTCTCCCCTCACTTACTCTAGGAATCTACTCACTCATCTATTCCTTCTGCTCCTTTCTCTAATCTTGTAAATGCTACCCCTTCTTTTAAGATTTTCATAGAAAAATAACAATCACATTTAAAAAATTTTAAGTCAGAAGGCAGACCTAGAGAACCTGAATTGAAACCATAATCTAGATACAAAGTATCTTTATAAGAGGATTTTCTTAAATTTCAGGCATATAGGCTCCAATTTGCTACACAATTTCTTGGTATTGTAGATACCAAATTTCCTGCTGTATACACAGTTTTCACATTAAGTACTTCCATTTATTGCTCATTTTTAAGCATTAAAAAATATTTAATGAAGATTTAAAGAATCTAGTCATGTTATAATAAAAAATAATTTCCTTGAATGAGTAATATAAATAAAATAAACTACATAAGACAATTAGAATATTTTAAAAACAGATTGAACAAAACTTCAAAGTTGTAAAGTAAAATCTGTTAATGAAAACTAGCAAATTTTAACACTAAAATCTTTATATTCTGAGATATACCCAACATCTGCAGTAAGATGTGATGTCTTCTTTTCTATTTTAATAAATTTGAATTAACGGAGTTTGTGAAAAAAAAAAAGACAAATTTGAAATTTAAATTTAAAAAGAAATAAGCTGCCAATTGACCAAATGGATTTTAAAAAATCACCTACAGGAAAATAAAATAAAAATATTGGGAGCCTATATGTAAGGACACCAGTAAATATAGCAAACAAACAAAAAAAAAAAAACTTAAAAAAAAACAGTGACAGAAAAAGCAGTCATGAAATTCATCTAGAAAAATAAGAGACTGAGAATAGCCAAAGCAATCCTTACTTAGCAAGAAAAATGAAGCAGGTGTCATCACTATACCAAACCTTAAACTATACTACAGACTAATAGTAACACAATCACATGTTACTGGCACCAAAATGGACTTGTAGACCAATGAAACAGAATACAGAGACAAATCCACATAAATATAGTTATCCCATATAAGACAAAGGCACTAAAATCATACATTGCAGAAAAGATAGCCTCTTCAACAAATGGTGCTGGGAAAACTGGAAATCCATATGCAGCAAAATGAAATGAAGCCCCTATCACTCATCATGCACAAAACTCAACTCAAAATGCATCAAAGACCTTGGAATTAAATCAGAGACCCAGTGCCTCATAGAAGAAAAAGTAGGTCCAAATCTTCATCATGTCAGATTAGGCCCTGACTTCCTTAGTAAGACTTCTATAGTGTAAGACTTACAGTCGAAAATCAATAAAGGAATGGATTCAAACCAAAAATCTTCTTCTCAACAAGGGAAACAATCAGTGAATAGAGAATAGGTGAATAGAGAGCCTGCATCTCGGGAGAAATTTTTTACCACACATACATCAGATAAAGAACTAATCTCTAGGGTATATAAAGAACTCAAAAAGCTAAACACCAAACAAACAAACAAACAAACAACCCAATCAATAAATGGGCCAAGGGACTGAGCAGACACTTCTCAGAAGAAGATATACAATCAATCAACAAATATATGAAAAAAAATGTTCAACATCTCTATAAATCAGAGAAATGCAAATCAAAACTACTCTAAGATTTCATCTCACTCCAGTCATATTGGCAGCTATTAATAATACAAATAACAATAAGTGTTGGTGAAGATGTTTGGGGAAACAGGCACACTCATACTTTGCTGGTTGGACTGCAAATTGGTGCAGTCAATATGGAAAACAATATGGAGATTCCTTGGAAAACTGAGAATGGAACCACCATTTGACCCAGCTATCCCACTCCTGGGTTTATGACCAAAGGACTTAAAAACAGCATACTACAGGGACACAGCCACATCAATGTTTATACCAGCACAATTCTCAATAGCTAAACTGTAGAACCAGCCTAGATGCCCTTCAGTAGATGAATGAATAAAGAAGCTGTGGTATATATACACAATGGGATATTTCTCACCAATAAAAGATAATAAAATCATGGCATTTTCAGGTAAATGAATGGAGTTGGAGAATATTATGCAAAGTGAAGTTAGCCAATCCCAGAATACTTTTTCTGATATGAGGAGGGTGGGTGGTGGGAGGGATGGCAGTAAACTTTAGATAGGGCAAAGGGGAGGAAGGGGAATGAAGGGACAGGGGGGTAAGAAAGAGATGGAAGGAGATGGACATCATTACCCTATTTGTGTCTACATATATGAAGACACGAATAGTGTTACTCTACTTTGTTTACAATCAGACATGAAAAATTGGACTCTATATGTGTACTATGAATTGAAATGCATTCTATTGTTCTGTATAACTAATTATAATAAATAAATTTTAAAATCTATATAACAAACAAGCAAACAAACAAAAATACAATGCCCCATGATGATTAAGAAATACAAAGAGTACTGTCTAAAATTCCCAATAAAAGATCTGAAAGATGTTTTTTATAGGTAAACACAGGTACCCTAAAATTCATGTTTTTAAATCTAAATTTCCAAGAAAAATATTGACAATTTAATATGAATATTGTTCATATTAAATTGAACAGATAGTGTTCTTGTTGCTACAGATGCTGCTATAATATGAACAGATAGTGTTCTTGTTGCTACAGATGCTGCTATAATTGCTCATTAAACCCTGTATGATAAAATTTGGGATCCTTCAGAGTAAAATATAAACTTGTCTGAAAAGCAAGATAGAGGACAAATCAACTTGAGGGTAGCAAAAGAAAAATTTTGGTTAACAAAAGACTGGTTGTATCAAATTATAAAAGAAGGTAATAAAAAGAAAAGTTCCGATATAGTAAATCTAAATGTCCAGAGGGAAAAGGAACCTTATGTCCTTTGATTTACTTGAGCTACTTAAGTATTGAAAGTTTACGTTCATCTTATATCATTTTCAAAGTTCCAAACTCTGATAATTTTGCTTCATTATAAGTATACCTGTTTATTGTCATTGGCACATGAGTGCAAATATAATAGATAAGAGCTGGTTTCATAAAAAGTACATTGCAATCACTAGGCATGATCTGTTCAAAATGCACCTGGACATTTTTGTACTTATAGTATATATGTGACCTGATGGACTACCAAGATATTAGTTATAGTCCCCAAAACCTATGGACAAAACACTACAGATCTAAGGAGATTAAATGAAGCAGAGTTTATAAGAATTCAGATGATCAAAACTCACTTCAATAAACATGAAAACATTAAGGCATGTGGAGTATTAACAATGTCTAAACATTAAAACCCATCTAAGACTAATTTTGATCCAGTACCAGAGTTTCACCTGCTTGCTTCTAAAAAATTCAGGCTTCAACTATATTAGATAAAACATACTTAGAGTTTTCTAATAAAACCACTTTTAAAATGATGTTACTACAATTTGTACATTTCATACTCCTAAGAATAACCATTTAATATTAACAAAAATCAATTATTGTTACTTTCTTTCATATTTCTATACCCTGGTGTAGCATTACAATGCCACAGTCCTGTAAAATTCAATAAAGGAACCATCACCTGATTGTAGGTAAAGGAACCATCATCTTATTGTAGGTAATTAAGGTATTGTGCATGTTCAGCACAGAATTTTGGGAAAATTCAAAACTCAACCCTGACTTAATATATTGAATACAGTGACTTTTACATTAAACATGCAAAGAAAAAACATATCAGGGTTCCCTAAAATACATAATCTATCCCTCTGGTAGAATTCACCTTCTTTCCAGAACTAAATTGACTGAAACATTACACTTTCTAGGACATGTTAACTGCCTAAATAAAATAGTAACTCTATGCACCAGTAATAAGAGTGATTTTAGAATAATCCAAATATTTGAAATTATTCAAACCCAAATATCTTTTTTCTTAATATTTTTTCATTCATTTCACTGTCTTTCCTATTTATATCCCCCTCCCTCCCTTCATTCCTCTTTATCTAATCTGCTGAATTTCTATTGTATACTGTTTAATATACTTTAGGAAATATGTTTAACAAAGTTTATTCATAAATGTGATATTCCAACTAATATGAAATGTCATTTTACAAATTAAATAAAAGTAGCAAATCTGCAGAGATTTATACATATATAGGCTCCCAACTGCTAAATCTAGTAAAGAAATAAATGTAGAATTATTGAGTTATAAGATCCATTTGGACGAGATCTGGGAAAAAGAATGGCCTCCTTCTATGATTAAATGAAACCTCAAATTTTCTTTTGGAAAAAATCGTCTACAAGGAAATCTTTGGGGACAAACTTTTGTGAAGAGTATCAATTCCTATCAGATGTCATTTACTATAGAAAGACACTAAACAATCAGATGAACAAGATGACTTAGCTAATAGATGTCATTCAGTCTCTATCCTCAGCCTCCCCATATGTATACAACAGGCTTAAGAATGGAATAGCCATGCGGTGGGGATGTAGAATTTTATAGGGCTGATATGGGTTTCTTTCAAATTCTCAAATAATCACTGCCTCTGCAAGATTATTAATTCTTTCACCGCGATATAATGAGGTTGAATGCCTGATGTGGTACCATCTCTCATGGAGATCAATAAGCCTTCTGAGGACAAGTTAATTACATGGAAAATTTTCCATCCAAGAAATAGCAATGATGGCCTAATCAGGATTGCTATTTATTCTTTATATGAATATTCATGTTTAATCTGCAGTGCCTCATCCAGCACTACTATTTAAGGGCTCAAAGAGTAAGTGTACTACTGACACGGGAGTCCCCATAACATCGTACCAATGATGTGGTGGTGATCACATCATGAAATTCTATGATCTTATGATAAAAGGCATCACATATAAATTTCTGAGTTAATAGAGTAATATAAATCATTCTGGAAGACATAGCTGAGGAGCAGGCTTGAAGATGATACTTTAGAGAATCCTGAATATGGAATATAACTTAAACTATGACTGTTTTACCATTCTTAACCCACATTGGTACAAAACATGAGTCTGGGAATCAAGGAGTAGAAGTGGAAGTGATCATAAATTCTAAAATCTCCTTAGGGATATTTTTACTTATCAGCCTGTAACATTAAGCTCAAAAACTCCTAGTTCCCAGTGAGGGAGCTTTTTGTTTTCCTAATGGGATGCAGGAACACTCCTTGGTTTCTAGAGGTAGGGCAATTCTGATGAGGGATTTTTAAAAGCAGTTACTATCTTTTCAGTTTAGGGTTTTCATGCCAGTGGACCAATAGCCATGGAAAGGAGCTAACACAACTGGATGGAGCAAAGGAAGCTGACTGCCATACGAATATAGGTCTACTGAAGATTCACAATAGGATGAGGGAGGAATATTTGGTCTTCATAGGATCTGATAAGCATCTCTTGGTACTTTGATATCCACTGCTAAATGTAAATATGCAAGTACAGCATCCATAGCCAGATAAAAACAGGGAGACTAGGTGTTCAGATCTCTGAATGATGTGAATGATGCACCAAGGAATGCACCTTAATAGTGGAAGTCATTTCACCCAACATGAAACGAGTGGTATAGGAGTGAATTAGTCTATTTTCTGCTACTATTATGAAATACTTGAAGCAGGGTGATTTATAAAGCAAAGATGTTTATCCAGGCCCATGGCTCTGGCCCAAGGTTGAGGGCTTAGGTCTGGTGATAGCCTTCCTGTTGGTAGAGTCCCAAGACAGCTCAGGGCATCATACAGCAAGAGACAGGGAACATTTGTGGGTATGTGTCCTTCTGGTATCTACCTCTCTTCTTATAAAGCCACCAGTACTCAACATTGGGATTCCACCCTGATGACTTAATTTTAATCACCTTCTGAAGGTGCTACATCTTAACCCCCTATTTGAATTAAGTTTTTGTGTTCTTAATACCACACAAGGAGGATTATATATCAACATATAATCCTTTGGGGTACAGACTCAAACTGTATTCCATCTATAGCAATCAAGGAGATAAAAATATAAGATGTTGCCAGGTAGCATTTGAGTTTGTACTTTATCCCACTAAAACCCATCCCTCCAAAAAAGAAATTCTAATAACCCATAATCTTGTATAGATCGCAACCATATGTAGCAAATTTAATGTGAATGAGATGGGTGAACTGTTATTGTCCTTTACGTTTTCCAATTGATGATACCCCCACTTCTTGAAAAATATAAAACTCAAACTCCTTGATTAATGTGTAATCTTATTATGTAGCAGCATCACAATAAAAAAGAATAAAAGCAAATGAATTTCATCAGTGATTAGTTCACAAGGGTGATTATAAATATTTTCTGTACTGTTTGCATGATTGCAGAGTGTAAGTGCCAGGCAATGACATGTAATGTGTAGAAGTCAGAATTACTTGTTTATTTTAAGGCTGAGGAAGGAAAAATATGCAAACTAAGACACAATAGTGCCAGATGAATCAGTAATTTAAGTTTCAGACAATATTCCTTAAAACTAAAAACTATGACTTACAATATAATGTTTTTTTTTAGTTTGATGTGAATAAATGGCTGTCTTTTAACATTTATTTTTTAACTGTCATATGATTGAGCTTTTCCACCTGAAATATTGAAAGGTGCAACTCATTTATTGTTAAGCTTTGTGGTATTGAGGTTTAAGTTTTCTCACTCATCGGCAAGCTTTTCTCAGGAAAGATGAACTTACATGCCACCTAATGAACACAGTCTCACATCAAGGCATGTGCCTGCCAGCAGCTATCCTCTGTGGTGAGGATTTTAGTTAGCTTTGTTGCCTCGCTGTTTTTAGAGGTATTGAAATAGTTCCAAGCATGATCAACCTTGACTTGCACTCCACATATTTTTCTTAAGAAATATTTTATGTGAACTCTAACCTGAAATGAGAGAAAAATCTATTATCTTCAGAAGACTTTTCTAGTTCATGGAATTATTAGTTTCTTTTCTGTGTGTGGAAATTTGGTAAATAGAACCAATCAAGGGTTATTGAAATACATTCAATTATTAATTCAGTTGTGTTTAAGATTCTTTTAAATGTCCAGTACACTAATTAATCATATTGTGAAAATAAATCGTTTTACCCACCAAATGGTATACAGAAATTCAAACAGATATTTTATATTGAAGTACCTCAATATAATCAGTGAGCATATTAATGAAGATGAAATATGCAATTCGATTAATCTACTTAAGCATTCTTTTCAAAGAAAAACTTCAGTATAATTATTATTGTTTTATACAGTATCTGTTTCTTTATTTTATCAAAGTTTACCAAATTTTCATTCTTTCATACAAGTCCGATATTACTTCTTGAATCATATTTTCTCTTCCAGTAATTTAGTATTCATCCACTCAACACATATTTATTAATTACCATTGAATATCTAATCTGTTCAGGTAAGTTTTATTGTTTATAAATACATTAGAAAATAATACAGAAAGAAAGTTCTATTTACCAAAAATGTTTATTTACTGGAGGGAGAAAATATGAAAAGTAATAATAGATATATTAATATTGTTTAAAGACTCATGAGAAAAAAATAAAGCAAAGCAGGCCATAGTCAGTGTCCTGGAAAGGAGGAAATACAATTGTATATATTACAGTTAGAGAAATCCACATCTTGGTTGACATTTTAGTAAATACATAGAATAGACAAATGAGTAATCTCAGAAAACATTTGGAGAAAAGTATTTAAATTCAAAAGTCCTGAGGAAAATGTGTGCTTGGACAAGCAAAGAGGTTACGGACAAGTTCATGGAAAAGTCACAGGGTTAATGATGCTGGAACAGAGCTAGTTAAAGGAGTAGTGGCTGATGAAAATGGCAGATGAAATCAGGGAAAAGATAGAAAAGTGTGCTAAGAACAAGATCACACTTTTTTGTGGCTCATTTGGAGACATGGACTTTAAATAAGTTAACTTTAAGGGAGAATGAAATTTATTTAACTAGAGTTAACTGGATCATCTTGGCTGTTAAGAGGAAGAAACAGAAATAGAGAAAGTGGTAGAAGTGGGAAGAAGAGATGAAATTCTTGTACCAATCTATTTTGTCACCAGGGAAAAATCTGAAAAAAAAATCTATAAAACACTCTAGCTTCATTTGTTCCCAGCTGACTTAAAAAAAATTAATTTTGGAAGTCACACAGCTGGGCCATGCATGGTTAGGCCTGACTAGTTTTGCTGTGGTTAACACCACCCACATGGGGTGATGGTCATTATGTTTCCCAGGGACCTGAAGGCCATTTTTGCTGTAAACACTAATTCTCCTCTTGGGCTTGCAAATGTCTGATGGGTAACCAGAACAGGAAGAAGGGATTTGAATTTTCTTCCTTCCTATGGCCTATATCTCCTCTGCTGTTCTAACCTTGGGGTCAGATTTGTACTCAAATCTGCATATGCAAATGTTAAACATCTGAGAAATGCTTTGTGTGGAATATAATGGGGGGGTTAACATTTTCTAATTGTTCTTTTGTCATTAGAATTTTACTCACAGTTGTGTCTGTTTCCCACAGTATTTACAATCATTTAATGAATAATGGTAAACTAATGTGAATTCTCACTGTTTCAATTTGAATGTCTTTGATTGATTTGTAAATTTGCTCATGGTTACTGATATTGAAAAGTACACAAGAGTTTATCTGTTTAAAATAATTCATAAAAATAAGGTTAATCATTTATTTTAAATAAAATGAGGTTATATATTTCTATTTGTAATACCTTTAATTTAGGGAAAGTGAGAAGTGGAAAATATTCTGAGATAGGAATTGACACACCACTTATGACCAGATGACTAGTGAAGAGTTAAGATTAGATAAAGACAAAAACTGTAAATTATTTTTAAATATATTATCTGCTGAGTTCCCAGTCACATGTAATTTGAGCAGAGAAGATTTATATATTTGAAAGTATTTTTTTCTTCAAATGCACTGAAGCAAACCTGTCTTTTGCTTCAATATGTGTGTTTCTGTTTTAAATGACAGTTTTTTTTTTATTGTTGGTTGTTTAAAACATTACATAGTTTTTGATATATCATATTTCACATTTTGATTCAAGTGGGTTATGAACTCCCATTTTACCCCGTATACAGCTTGCAGAATCACATCAGTTACACTTCCATTGATTTACATATTGATATTCTCATGTCTGTTGTATTCTGCTGCCTTTCCTATCCTCTACTATAACCCCTCCCCTCCCCTCCCCTCTTTTCTCTCTACCCCCACTACTGTAATTCATTCCTCCCCCTTGTATTATTTTTCCCTTTCCCCTCACTTCCTCTTGTATGTAATTTTGTATAACCCTGAGGGTCTCCTTCCATTTCCATGCAATTTCCCTTCTCTCTCCCTTTCCCTCCCACCTCTCCTCTTTGTTTAATGTTGGTCTTCTTCTCATGCTCTTCTTCCCTAGTCTGTTCTTAGTTACTCTCCTTATATCAAAGAAGACATTTGGCATTTGTTTTTTAGGGCTTGGCTAGCTTCGCTTGGCATAATCTGCTCTAATGCCATCCATTTCCCTCCAAATTCTGATTTTGTCATTTTTTAATGCAGAGTAATACTCCATTGTGTATAAATGCCACATTTTTTTATCCATTCGTCTATTGAAGGGCATCTAGGTTGGTTCCACAGTCTTCCTATTGTGAATTGTGCTGCTATGAACATCGATGTAGCAGTGTCCCTGTAGCATGCTCTTTTTAGGTCTTTAGGGAATAGACCGAGAAGGGGGATAGCTGGGTCAAATGGTGGTTCCATTCCCAGCTTTCCAAGAAATCTCCATATTGCTTTCCAATGACAGTTTTTACAAAAGTTGATGTCACAAAGCTATCACTCTTGTTTCCACACTTTATCCCTATCAAAGTTTGGCTGTTATTTCAAGAATACTCACTTTCATCCACAGTCACATGGAAAAGTCAAAATAGAATTAGAAAGTGCAGCCCTGGTTTAAAAGAAACATTGAGAAGCAGTTTTACCGTTATAAAAATGAGCAAACATGAAAGAGCTGTTAGTATTTCCATTACTGAGTTAGCTTCCATGAACAAGACCCGAATCTCAGCACAGAAAGAGCAACAACTAAAGATAGAACAGACTATATGAAAATTAAAACTTAGTCTTCAACAATAGGCCACAGATAAATTCAAATGAAAAATTAAAAAAAATATTTACAACATTAGACATAGACCAAGAGCTAAAGTCTGCAGTCCAAATAAAGAGTTCCTGGGCTGGGGATGTGGCTCAAGCGGTAGCGCGCTCGCGTAGCCTGCGTGGGGCCCTGGTTCAATCCTCAGCACCACATACAAATGAAGATGTTGTGTCCGCCGAGAACTAAGAAAAAATAAATAAATCTTAAAATTCTCTCTCTCTCTCTCTGTCCCCCCTCTCTCTCACTCTCTCTTTAAAATTAAATAAATAAATAAATAAAGAGTTCCTGTAAGAATAATAATGCTGTGGTTTAGATATGAGGTGTCTCTCAAAAGCTCCTATGTGAGTAAAATGCAAGAAGGTTCACAGGTGAAATGATTAGGTTATGACAGCTGTAACCTAATCAGTGGATTGATTCACTCATAGAGATTAACTGGGTGGTGACTTTAGGCAGATAGGGTTAGGATGAAGAATGTAGGTCACCAAGGTGTGTATTTTTCTCCTGGTGAACAGAACTCTCTCTGCTTTCTGATTGTCATGTCCTGAATGGCTTAACCCTGGATACCCTTCCTCTATGATATTCCGCCTCACCTCAGACCTTTACTGAATGGAGTCAGCCATCTATGGACTGCAATCATGAGTGACAAATAAACTTTTCCTCTTCTAAAATTGTTCTTGTCAGATATTTTGCTCACAGGGGCAAAAAAGCTCACTAAAACAGATTTAAAAATATACAACTAGAGACAGTAGATACTCCAACTTTTTTTTTCCCAAATGAGGAGAAACACTTTATAATAATGAATTTATATTAATAATATAAATATATTTCTAGAATGTCCTAAAATATGTTAAAACATTAATGATATATCACTATTAGATATTAGAAGGAAATTTTAAAAGACTGAGATGAGGACTGTTGGTAAAGACAATCGTGTGCATTCCTGCTAAGAATTAAATTCATTGTAATGATTTTGGAAGAGAATTTTAAAATAATTTTTAAGAGTTTAAATAGAAAAAAATATGTAAAGGTACATATTCATGTTCTATGAATCACCAGTTGCACAAATAAATTATGGGAAAATAATATATTTGAACTGGAAAATGGCTAATTACTATATGATGCATTCATACATTGGAAATATAAGAGCAAGATTTCAATAATTACAAATAACATCAGTTGATCTCACAAAAAAGAAGAAAATTGGTAAAGTAATTAATATTTTTAATTAAACCACCTTAAGTTGGTACAATTTTTACCCAACAAAAAATGGAATTTTACAGTCAGGAAGTGATTTATACGGAAACTAGATATAAAGTCAGAAATCTGATCAGTTGGTAGATAATTAGTATGTGAGCATGATGTGAAGAAAATTATAGCAGATTTTTTGCCAAGTTGAGAGATAGGAAATAATATGTTTAGAAGGTTGGCTAAGTGATTTGTAGTAAAAATAATTCAAATCTGCATTTTAATTAGAGAGGAAGACAGAGTGTATGGTAGAAAATGGTGGGAATATGGGTAGTATTTTTTTCTTTAATAATATTTTAAATTTGGGGAGAACATCATAAAATTAGGAAAAAAATACTTTTACATAGTTTATTTTCAGAATGGTTCTGTTGGTTGTTTGTGGTATTCTCCTTTGCAATTGTGGAAATGGAAGGAATAGTACATAGGAACTGGATATCATGTTTATTACTTAGAAATGGCAACATGATACAATGTTTTACTTAGATATTTCTATATTTAAAGAACTTTATCTATTTAACTATTTTATAAAATTGTCTCTGTGTGTGTGTGTGTGTGTGTGTGTGTGTGTGTCTAGAGGCTGAGATATTTTCTGGTATTTATATTTATAACATTAACCCAAAATATAATTATTTATGTACATCAGATACTATAATTAAAATTCTTCTTTGTGGTTATTAGTTCTGTATAAAAATATCTATTATGTAATTTTCATTTCACCTGTTCAATTTACCAGCTCTTCCAACCTTGAAACAGATACTTCTTATCTGTCTATGTGACAAGCAATGTTTTATCTAGGGTAGGATGATTCAAAGCTGGGGCTTTGTATTCTGAACATTAAATTTGATTTAATTTGCACAGAATTGATTATGTCCTAATTCGAGATTGAATTCTCCAAAGATAGAATTTGAGAGATGCTAACATAAGTCTAAGAATTTAGAATATATTACATATTTGTGAAAAAAGTAACAAAAATTATAAAAGTTTAATGACAAAGTCCAGTGAAAAGAAAAGAAAAACAAAGAATTTCAATAAATATATGAAAGCAATTTAATAATTAAGCATTTGAAGAAAAAAATGTACTCTCTGAATGTGGAAATAATAAATAATGGGATAACTAAGTATTGTTTCTGGGATAGTTTAACTATATTTAGGATTATGTTAACTTTTATAAAGTTTTTCCAAGGATTATGAGAAGTAAATTTAGAATCAAATATGTTTTACCTACCTTATAAAGAAAGACTTGTCAAATTAAGTGACTTTTCACTATCATAGCTTAAAGTGTAGAATCAAAAGTGGAACCTCACTTTCATGGATCTTACTTTTGTTCTTTTGTCTTTATTCCATAAATTATTTTCTTTCTTTGCCACTTTCAATTGATAAATATGACATTTACTTAAATTAATGAAAACATACCTACACTTAATTCAGGGTTAATACAGAAATATCTCAGAAAAAAATATATCAAGAACTGAAGCTTAGGAGCCAAGGAGCTTAGTGGTGCTTTCAGATTTTGAATATATTCTGGATTTGGCATTTGACTTTCAGCAAGTTAAAAATACTTTAGTATTACCTTAGAGAGAAAAATAGAGAGATGAATTGAAAAATTCTGAGACACGTTATATGCTTCTCACATGACCTGAGCATAAAAACTGAGTGGCAAGATTTATTCTATTCTAATTTGAAAATTGCTATCCTTGATAAGGATAATAAAGACAATTGACATTAATATCTTAATGCTTAATTGAAGAATTACCCTGTTGTTTTAGTTTTGTGTAATGAAGTATAAATAATGCCTTTCTACTATAATGAAAAGGTGGCAAACTATCTCAAAAGGTTTTTCTGTTGAAATATCCAAAATAAATACTAAACAATGCCATTATCATTATGCAAGATCATAATAAGGTGGAGATTCAGGTATATAAAAATACAAAAACATAGTACTTCCAAAAGCTCTTATGAGCCAAATTTCATCCCAACAACATGAAAACAAAATCAATTCTGTTTAAGATAACATAAATGATACTATAATTGAGGCAATCTTTACAATACAGCCTGTGCAGTGACAAGAGAAAACGTATGCCATTTTTATTTTTGTTAGAAAATGGTTCAAAAGCAAAAAGAATCTAACCCTTGGAGACTTGCTCTAACCCATAATGGAAGGCAATAGCCATTCTACAAGAACTATAACAGATGGCAGCACGGTTGCCTCACTTAGTCACAGCTTAGATAACTGATGAGGATAGGATTTTAATATGTGCAATATATGGCACATATTAATGGCTAATAGTATGGCTAATAACTATTAGCCAAGGAAGTAAAACAAGATGTAATGTACTTGAGAATATTTAAATTATCATTAATATTTCCTTTTAACTGTATTACTCTATTTGTGATTAGAATTTCCGTATCAATAGGCCTCTAGAGTTTAAAGTCCTTAAAGATAAGGAACATATTTTGTCCAATGTTGAAAAAAATGACAGTTATTTAGTAAGCATTCAAAACATATTTGAATTGAATTAAATTATATCGAAAAACAACAGAGGAGATTCATAAGTAGGAATCAATTTTACATTGTGTCTAACTGTAAAAAGTCCTCAAGAGTATTGTTATTATTCACTAAAAAGTATATCAGTTGTATGAAAAATAAAAATAGCTTTATGGTTACATTGCTACACAATTGAAGCAGCTAAGTTTGGGGGGATAGGAAGCAAAGCTGGGAAGGATATAAAAACTTATTTATGTAAGACATACATTTATTGCCACTATTTTTTTCCTGTGTAGCATGGGCCACTACTTTTCTGAGGCCACTGAAACTCAGCTAAAACTGTAGCATGCAAATTGAAATGAAAAACTATCAAGAAGGCTTGTACTTGTACAGATTTCTACAGAAAAAAAAATCACTGGAAACACAAAGTGAACATTCTGTTCAGGATTGTCCTCAAGTCATTCACTGAATCTTAAATTTCACTCTGGTCAAAAGGAGGAGAAAAACAGAAGAAAGATGTCTTTGAAATGAACTTAAGCTGAGCTTAAAGCCATCTTACATATGGAAGAATAAATACACACTCACACGTGCAAACACACACACACACAAACACACACAGAGAGAGAGAATTTAGACACTTCAACATAGTTTACAAAAACCAATATTGCTTACAATGAAAATCCCAAAAGGACAAAGGTCTTATGTTACTTGCAAACCAAAATAAACCAAATTGAAATTACCCCTCAATTCATTCCCATTATCCTTTTAATCAAGGAGATATTTTGTCTTATGCAAAAATTAAATTTTCTCTGGAAGAGAAAAAATATGATCTTCATACCCTAAAATTTTTGTATATTATATCTAGTGTTCAACCAGAAATTCTCATGTAAGACATAAGAGAAGTATTTTGGTCTTCAACTATTACATAAAGATCACTTTCATTTTTGGTGGTTTGAAAAAACAAATATTTTATTAAACATAATATCACCATTTGGTATAAGAATTAATTAGGTATTTCTGGCAAAAATATTTTATCCACAGTTGCAATTGGACTGTTGCTGGACTTTCAACTGTGTGGGTTGCAGTCTCAGAGAGCAATCCAGTGTGGATTGCAGTCACAGGGAGATATCTGAGTTTTTCTTTCTATTACAGACTCAGAACAGGATTTGGCCTGCAGTGAGGCAAGAGTTTTTGAGGATAGAACTCTGAAGAAGACACTGACTCACAGCATCATTGAAGGGTAGGTTTAGCACTCCCAAAACCCTGAGAGAAAGTGACTCCTTAAATATAATATAACTAGAATACAAAATTTAATGATACATTGCTTCATAAGGCTTAAGCTTCGCTTACAAAACTCTACGAGTGTGTACATTCTTAATTGTATCCCCATACCATCTCTCATGCCTCTTGTCCCTTGTCCAAACAGTGATTCAGAGATACCATGTGGTCATTCCATGTGGTCCAATTTGGATTTACTTGAAAAAAGAAGAGGGTTCTAGCAGGAAAGTTCATAGCATTGAGCTCATTCATTAAAATAATAGAAAGATACCAAATAATTAATCTAACATAACATCTAAATACTCTAAAAAAAGAAGACAAAACCAAATACTAAATTAAATAGAAGACAGGAAATAATTAAATCAGAGCTCAAATAAAAAATCAGCTTAAAAAATCAAAAATATGTTCAGTTCAGTTCCTTAGCCAATTTATTGATTTAGGTTTTTTTTTTTTTTTTTTGGCGGGGTAGGGAGGTGAGTTCTTTGTATATTCTGGAGAGTAGTGCTTTATCTGAGGTACATGTAGTAAAGATTTTTTCATTTGCTGTCTCCTCATGTTATTGATTGTTTCCTTTGCTGAGAAGAAGCTTTTTAATTTGAGTCCATCCATTTTCTTGATTCTTGATTTTACTTCTTGCACTTTAAGAGTCTGGTTAAGGAAATCAATTACCAGGCTGACATGGTCAAGATTTGGTCCTACTTTTTCTTCTATTAGTTGCAGGGTCTCTGTTCTAGTGCCTAAGCCTTTATTCCACTTTGAGTTGATTTTGTGCAATGTGAGAGATAGAGGTTTAATTTTATTTTGTTACAATGTATTTCCAGTTTTCCTAGTACCATTTGTTGGACAGACTATCTTTTATCCAATATATATTTTTGGTGCCTTTGTCTAGTTACTAGAGATAACTGTATTTTTGTGAACTGGTCTCTGTGTCTTTTATTCTGTACAATTGGTATATGTGTCTATTGTGGGTCTAATACCATGCCATTTTTGTTACTATTGTTCGTGGTATAGTTTAATGTCTGGTATTGTGATGCCTCCTGCTTTAATTTTTCTTGCTAAAGATTATTTTAGCTCTTCTGGGTCTCTCATTTTTCCAAATCAATTTCATGATTGTTTTTTTCTAGTTATATGAAGAATGTCATTGGAATTTTAATAGGAATTGCATTAAATCTGTATAATAGTCTTGGTAGTATGACTATTTTGACAATATTAATTCTGCCTATCCAAGAGCATGGGAGATCTTTCCATCTTCTTTCAGAGGCCAAATATTTTCTCTGATAAGCAGATACTGATCTATAATTGGGGGGAAGGATGAAGGGACTTTGGATTGTGCAGAAAGGAGTGAGGGGAGGGGAGGGAGTGTGGGGATGGAAATGATGGTGGAGTGAGACAGACATTATTACTCTATATGCATGTATGATTGCACTACTGGTGTGTTTCTGCACCATGTTCAGCCAGAGGAAGAAGTTGTGCTCCACTTTTGTACAATGTGTCAAAATGCATTCTAGTGTCATGTATAACTAATTAGAACAAATTGAAGAAAAAAGAAAATAAATAATTTAAAAATATTAAAAATCAACAAAACAAAAAGTCTGATTTTTGAGGAAAATAACAAAATTGATAAACCCTTAACCAAGCTGAACAAAATAAAGGGAAAAAACTCAAATTATTAAAATCTATGACAAAAAAGAAACTATTGTTGCAGTCACTACTGAAATACAGAGGATAATCAGAAACTATTTTTAAAATTTGTACTCTAATAATCCAGAATATCTTGAATATACTGACAAATTCCTAAAGACATATGACCTATCCAAATTGAACCAGGAGAGTACAGAAAATTTAAACAGAACAATTTCAAGTAAGAAAATTGAATATACAATCAAAAGCCTACCAAAAAAGAAAAGCCCAGAACCCGAAGGATTCTCAGGAGAGTTTTACTAGAACTTTAAGGAACTAACACCAATCCTCTATGTATTATTCCACAAAATATAAAAGAAGGGAACTCTTCAAACATATTCTATGAAGTTAATATCACTCTGATACCAAAACTAAAGAAAGACACATCAAAAATAAAAACTTCAGATCAATATTTTGATGAACATATATGCAAAAAATTCTTAATAATATATTGGCAAATTGCATAAACAACTCATTTAAAATATACTAAATCATGATAAAGTAGGTTTTATCCCAAGGATGCAAAGTTGGTTCAACATATGAAAATCAATAAATATAATTTATCACATAAATAAACTTATAACAAGAATCACATGATTGTCTGAATAGGTGAAGAAAAATCATTTGAAAGAATGCAGTATCCTCTCATGTTTAAACATTAGAAAAATAGACATAGAAGGAACAAACCTAAACATTGTAAAATCTATGTATACCAACCCAGAGTAAAACCATTGTAAATGGAGAAAAAATGAAAGTTTCCCTCTAAAAACAGGAACAAGATAGAGATGTCCACTTTCACCACTTCTATTCAAAATAGTCCTTAAAACTCTTACAAGAGCAATTAGGCAAAAGAAAGAAATTAAGGGATAAAAATAGGAAAGGAAGAGCTCAAACTATTACTTTTTGCAATTGACATGATTCTATATTTATGATTCAAAAAACTCCACCAGAAAAATTTCTAGAACTCAAAAATGAACTCAGAAAAAAAATTGGCTATAAAAAAATTACGAAAATAATCCAATTCACAGTAGCTTCAAAAAATACTTAGGAATAAATTTAACAAAAGAGCTGAAGAATCTCTACAATAAAGACTGCAGAGATTGAGTAAGAAATTGAGGAACACCTTAGAAGATGAAAGACCTCTCATGTTCTCAGATGGACAGAATTAATATTGTCAAAATGCCAATAGTAACAAAGCTATATATACAGATTCAATGCAATTGTGATCAAATGTTTAATGATGTTCATTATAGACATAGAGAAGTAATGAAATTCATCTGGAAAAATAAGAGTTCCAGAATAGCCAGAGAAATTCTTACCAAGGAAAGTGAAGTGGAGCCACCACAATATCAGACCTTAAATGATACTACAGAGCTGTAGAAGTAAAACAGCAGGAATTGACACCAAAACCAAAAAGAAGACTAATGGAACAGAATAGAAGGCAGGGAGGCAAACCCATAAAAATATCATTACCTCCTACTAGACAAAAGTGCCAAAAACATACATTGGAGAAAAAATAAATGGTCCTGGGAAAACTTGAAATCCACATGTAGTAGAATAAAACTGAACCCCTCTCTTTTACCCTGTAAAGACTCAACTCACAGTGAATCAAAGACCTAAAAATTATATCACAACTGTCTACACACTAGGAAACAAAAACGATAGGTCCAACACTCCATCATGTCAGCTTAGGAAGCAACTTCCTCAACAGGACTCCTAAAGCACAAGAAGTAGAACATCAATAAATGGGACAGTATCAAACTGAAAGTTTCTTCATTGCAAAGGAAACAATCAAGAACACGAAGAGACGGACTACAAAATTGGAGAAATCTTTGTCACCTGCACCTCTGATAGAGCATTGATCTCCAGGATATGCAAAAACTCAAAACACTTAATCACACACACACACACACACACACACACACACACACACATACACACACACACACAAATCAAATAACCTAATCAATAAGGTTGAACTGTAGAGACACTTCACAGAAGAAGAAATACTAATGGTGAACAAATAGTTGAAAAAATGTTCAGCATCACTGGCAATTAGAGAACTGCAAATTAAAACTACACTGAAATTCTGTCTTACTTCAATCAGAACTACAATAATCAAGAATATAAATAGTAATAGATGTGGGGAAAAGGGCACACTCATACTTTGCTAGAGGGACCAAATTGGTTCAACCACTCTGGATAGCACTCTGGAGATTTCACAAAAAACTTTGAATGGATACACCATTTGACTCAGTTATCCCACTCCTTGACATATACCCAAAGGATTTAAAAATCAATAAACTATAGTTACCCAGCCACACCAATGTTTTAGCAGCTTAATTCATGATAGCTAAACTATAGAACCAACCTAGGTACCCTCAAATAGATAAATGGATAAAGAACGTGTGTGTGTGTGTGTGTGTGTGTGTGTGTGTGTGTGTATCACAGTGGAATATTACTCAGCCATAAAGCAGAATGAAATTATGGCATTTACTGGTAAATGTATGGAACTGGAGTGTATCATGCTAAGTGAAATAAGCCACTTCCAAACATGAAAGGTCAAATATTTTCTCTGAAATGTGGTTGCTAACACATAGTAAGTAGGGGGAGGAACAAAATAGAAGTTCAGTGGTTTAGACAAAGTAGAATGAAGGAAAAGGAGGGGGCTGGAAATAGGAAAGACAGTAGAATGAATTGTACATAACTTTTCTATGTTCACATATGAATGCATGACCAGTGAATCTCTGTATCATGTACAACCACAAGAATGGGGATCTAATTAGAGTAAATTACACTCCATTATGCATAGCATGTCAAAATACACTCTACTGTTGTGTATACTTAAGAAGAGATTTTTTAAAAAAAAATAAAATGCAATAAAAATCTCATAAGAACATTTTAAGGAAAAAATTATTCATTTATCAAACATAAACACAAAAATCTGAACACAAGTATTAGTATTATAAATAAGAATATATAATACACAGTCAGTTAACATACAGAATAGATTTGGATTTATTACAAGAAGGTAATACTGTAAAATACTTGAAACTCAACTAACATTAATCACAAAGTTTAATGATGAAATGTTATTTCATTATGATTATGTGAATGTGTGAAAGAGGGAAAGTGCGAGTGTGTGTGTGTGTGTGTGTGTGTGTGTGAGTGTGTGTGTGTGTAGAATTTCTGGAAAAGTGGGAGGGGAAATGAGTGGCCTAGGAATGAATACCGTAATTATTATTTTTTATATTATATGGGATTCATATCCACATGTTGTCTTCATGAGTTCACATTTTAAAGATAAAGAAAATTTAAAAATTTATATCAATATGACATCTTTAAATAGTATTTCCTTATCCCTTTATATTATCTATTAAACAATCATAGTTTATTCTCAGTTTCTTCAAAATAATAAATTAAAAACAAATAGACACAGATTTTATTTAGAAGAAATACAATGACCATAGTTCAGAAAAGGAAGTTCATTTTAAATTTTTTACAGACAAAAGAAGAGGATATTTCTTTCAATGTAAAAAAGTATCTATTTAACCTGTGTAATTACTCCTCTTTCTACAATTCATAAACATAAGTGATGCAATTGGACTATGAGTGTTCTAATCTCTATCTCTTTAAGGATTCTTGGCTAAAAGATATTAAAGTCCATGTAAAATACTTTTTTAAATGCACCCTTCTTCATTAGACATCCAATTTTTCCTCTCTTCAAAAGTCTCCAGTAGACTCTATTCATCAAGCAATTTTTGAATTTTCCTTTTTTTGTATTTTGTTCTAATTCATATTCTTTTTCCAATATAAGAGACATTCATGAAGCAGAAATTGTGTGGCAGAGAAAATGGCTTACATGCAAATGAAATTTTATATTCACTGTTCATAGTATGATATTAACTGTGTTTTCTCTGTTCTCTGTGACATTGTAGCTCAATTTTCTTGTTTCTGACTGTGAGGAGCAGGCTGTGTTACTGCATTATTAGAACCGTGGTTTTCTGGCTGCATCTAACCCTGAGTTAATCCATATTGTAAAGCAGGAGTTACTCTATTTTAAGTAAAATATCAGTGTAGAATTTCTACACCTTGTTTGTACAAAAGAATAATCACATCTGACCAACACAACTATATGGCACAAATTGAAATTATTCTGCTAACTTACCAAACCAAATTAGAAAGCCTTGGACATGCAGACATCCCAGATCATATTAGGAAAAAAAAAACAGAAATAGGAGATTATCAACCTCACCAGAAGTAATCCCCACACTTCAAACCCATAAAATGAGGAGCTCTCAAAAATGGACACAGCAGCACTCTGACCACATCACCTGGTCACGGGTCATGAACCTTGCCCAGGAAAATTGCCACACCAGCCAACTTACGATTCTTTATCTTTGAGAGTAAGAGGAGCATTAATCAAAATCTTTTATACAGAATTCAAAGTCAGTATAGATGGCAAGCAAAACAATGAAAGATGTCCATCCAGACCTGGAACTTCCTTCCTCTGAACACAAAGTGATTCTCTGCTAAGTAGAAAGAGCCAACCAGATTCTAGGTCCACTGGGAAATGAAAGCTCTCTGATAGGATATGAGAGGATTTGCCAATAACCAATAATAAAAGTGCACACTCCAGGAGATATTAGCACATGGGAATCCCTCTCCGTGTGTTTTGGAGTTTTTAATCTGAAGCCCTTTTTCTCTGGGGACACAGATATGGGCAATAAAAGGAGCTATAACCTAGAAAATTATTAAGGGAAGCAAACTTTCTTAAATTAAGAACCTTAATATTTTTCAGGAGGCCAAAGTCATGCCCATGTCTTTGCCATTTCTCTTTAAGTAGCTGTCTCTCACACTTTCCTTCAAAATAGACATGACATATTGTCCCCCACTGTCAATTCTCAACCAGCAAAATTATATCCCTTCTTTAACTTCAAGTTTAGTCTTAAATTTCATCTTTTATAATCATGAGAGGAGTCAACCAATGTTCTCAAATACAGTGTCAACTACAACTCAACAATACAATTCTAGCTATTAAATATGCAAATAACAATAATATTAGTAGATAAAAATGTTTCTAATGTTCAATGGGCACAAAGATATTGTATTCTTTACTTCTACCTTGAGCTGGGAGATGTGTGAGGGAAAGTTGAACAAAGATTTCACAATAATTAATGTTCTTCATCCAGGTGCTTACGTGGTGAAAAGTGTTTTACACAAATTATGGCTTTAATTCTAACAAAAACGGAGGGAGATAGTATAATTATCATTTTTATCTTATAAACAAGAAAACTAGTCTTGGAGAGTTTAATTTGTTAAAAGTCATTCTGCTACCAAGAAATACAACAAGACTTTAAAGTCAGTTAGTCTAGCTTCAAATTATAGACTACTAACCATTAAACTAAAATCATTCTTAGAAATGGAATTTTTTCCCCAAAACAAATAATAAAGGGGAAAAACACAATAGTAGATTAAAAACAGCACAGATACTAATCAAGTGTATGATCATAAAACCTACAACACGTTTAGGGAAAAAAAGCAATAGCGAACTCTGACACAGCCCCTACTGTAGATTACATATTGTTTTACTTATTTTTCATATTAAACTCATTAATCCTAAGGCAGCATATTGAAAGGTACTCTTTTTATCACACTTCCTTTACAAAGGAAGGAACTGAAGCCCATGTACTTTAAAGTAACTCATTCAGGATCACATAGATAAGGAGACGGAGACTGGACAAGCTGGCAGCCTGGCTCTGGCTACTTGTGTTCTGCAACATTGCTCTGCAGAATAGGTTTTCTGCTGTGATAAGGCTTCCATGTGCCAGTGGAGCACAGCTGCAGAGGAAGCCAAAGTGCTGCCTGGGCCAGGCTAGAAAAGGTGATGTGGAAAACCTTAGAGTTTAGTCAACAGATTCCTGAGGAAATACATTATAATAATGATAAGATGTACTATATACTTCACATATCGAGTCAGTACTGTAACTTATTTTTATATTTGAGAAACAGTTTTTTTTTCTGTAATGCATGTCTAGAGTAAAGCTTGACCAAATCATCGGAGCTGATGGAAAGATATACTCTAATTAATTCAATTTTCTTCTTACAAACAATTTCCTACTAGCTTGGGATTATAGCCCCTTGGGGGAAGCTGAAAATTATATGTTCAGTTAAAAAAAGAATGTGGGTTAACAATATGTTGAGAAATTATACATTAGGCAATAGGTATTCTGTGAGATTAAATGAATTAATAATTCTACAGTGCTTTGCTAATGTTAAATAAGAATACAAAATTCTAGAAAAAACAATGGCTAAGTTCAAAGTCCAAGTTTATCACTTGAACAAATGATAAAGTTCTTCATGTTTATCATCTATCATCAGTAGAAAGGGGGTGATAATCACAACCTATCTCACCCTCTATGGTACCTATGAAGTTAAATTCATTATGTATACATATGTATCTGTGTGTATGCATATAGACACAAGTTCTAGAGATTAAAAGTTAGCTAAAATCTGAATATCATGAAGAGGAATCAAATCATTCCATACTAAATCACTATCCAAAATTCCATAATTTAAAAGTATAATTTATTTTAAAAAGTGTGACCAATTCTGTCTTAAACAAAAGAAATTTATAAATAGCTAAGTATTTATAAAGTTACATAGACATCTGTTCATTTGAATACTTAAAATTCATTTATAATTATAAAAGTAAAATGTGCGAATGAAGGTGATAGATATGATTCTGAATCTTAAATCTGCCCTATCTATCATCTTACTAAAATCAGGCAGAATACCCAAAATCTCCAGAGCTTTAGTTCCTATTTCTATAAAATGGGCAAAATGATATTTAATAAAAAACATTAGAGTTTATGTAAAAAACCTATCAATTTAAAGCACCTGGTAAAGAGCTTTACACACATTAAATGTGAAATACATACAGATTTCATTCTACCTTAGGTCAATCAGACTTCAGGTCCACTAGGGAATTAAGAATACATTCCTATTCCATACATGCTAAATTAAATATAAGAAGAAATATTTTAAAGTAGCCATGTTAAGCCAAGGCCAACAAACATTTTGGGACTCTCCTATAATTTGAGTCCTGAGATTGAATCTTCCAATATTAAACCTTTCCACATTAGGACAATGAGAAGGCAAATACTGTAGTCATGCAATTAATAACCATGTAAAGAAATTCAGATCTTCTTTTAAACATTGCCATTATAAGCTATAAATCCAAAATCTATGAAATTAAAATAAAAGAATTTTAGGACTTTCCTTCTTTGGATATCTATTTTTGATAAGTAGCATTTGAAATTATTTTCATCATTTTCTATGTAATGCTTTCATAGGGAAACCAAAGCATTTACATATTAATTTTTTTCATCCTTTGGTGCAAGTGAAGCAGAAACTAACATGACTATATTTGTCTTATAACAACTTCTTCAACATTACTCTATCGTATTGTGCCAAGCCTCTTTCTTTTAATGGAGGCTGAGGCAGAATTGTGAGATCAAAACTAGCCTCAGCAACGTAGTGAGGCCCTAAGCAACTTAGCAAGACCCTGCATCAAAAACCAAAACCAAAAAGGGCTGGGTGGTCTTGGATGCTTAATAAAGAAATCAAGTGTCTCCCAGTCACAAAAAGGAGGAGGAGGAAGAGGAGGAGAGGGAAAAGAAGAAGAGAAAGAAGGAGAAGAACAAAGAAAAAGAAGAATCCAAAATCAGAACCAAAGAGGGAAAAAGAAAACTAAACAAGAGTCAGAGCCAACGTCCACTTCAAACCAGCTGCAAAAGCCACTGTGTCTGCCACCCAGAGAGGTGGGTCTTTGGCCCTTGGCAGAGGAGTTACATTGGGCATCATCAGGGGGACAGAGTAAAAGTGACATCCTAGGAGGCTCCAGTTGGGTGGGGGAGCTGTTCCACCAAGGCTTCTCTCCTTACATTTTTTTTCCTTCACCCTCTACTGCACTCCTAACTTTTCTCCCAGTCTGTTTCTTGCCTCTGGAGCAAAGTTGGATTGAGGATTTGGGGTGCAGAGTAGGGAGATGCCTGCTCCACCCTGCATTCCACTGCTTGCTCAGTGCCTGTGGCTTCTGGCCTCCAGGGACAGAGTCCAGTGGGCCTTGGGGTGCTGAAGTGTGAGGCATGCCCAAACCTGGGCAGCAGGCTGTCTGTGGGGCAGGCCACTGGAGTTCAGCTTGACAACCAAGGTGGATAAAGCATCTCAGGAAATAGATGAAGTATTGTTTCTAAAAGGATCCCCTTCTGGAAATCTAATAAACCTCTCCCTTATTTTAATAAAAACCATAGAAATTAACGCCTTTCTGTATTTTCTTTCCTTAGACAGAGTTGCAAACTTTGTGAGTTGATTAGTGGGATGGAAACTATTACCAGTCAGGCCTCCTTCCATCTTCAGAGGGAAATGACTCTGGATTCATGGGAGAGGCCCCAGAAACCTCAACCAACTGGGAGAGGAGGGGACTGGCAGCTCGGGTACAGTTGACCTTTAATTCACTGGTGGGGCAGGATTCAAGAGAAGAGGAATCCAGGAAGTATCCCTACCCTGATGCTCTCGCTTTGTCTAAACCTCCTTTAGAGAGACAAATTCATAGTTTGAACATTTAAATGTCTCATGCTTATCCAAACAGTATTATTTTAAGATAAATTGAGGGGAAAATAAAAACACACTCACACAGACATAATAAAGCACCCACAACACAAACTATTTTGGCTGTACTTGTCATTTAAGGGGGAACCCTGGAAAAGGAAGGACAGGTACCTAGAAGGCTCTTCACAGTGCAGTGTTTTGGATTGAGATCAACTGTTTAAGTGGCCTTTTGCCCCTGCCTTCCTGACTGCCTTCTCCCACCCCTCACCTTACCCTTTAGACCCAGATTGAATGGGACATCTCAAAAGCCCATCTGCTTTAGGCATTTATTGATCTCATTTTTAATCTGCCATATCAGTACATAATACATTAGCCCTCCCAGCAGATCGCAAGTGACAGGGAGTTCTTGTGGACACTAGGTAAGGGAGAGGGCTCTGGGAAACTTCTGGATAGTGCAGTCTCTGAGGCTGGAGGGTTAGATATTGGATGCTCTTTTTCAGGAGGGTAGAAGAGACTTCAGAGATACCTACTATTCTTTTCCTGCCATTTTATGTTTCTATTTCTCTTCTGGTAACCTCATTTCTTATTGCTACACCTGGGGAAGCTTCACACAGAGATCTCCTTTGCATCTTCAGGATATCTGAAGCATCTCGACCTGTGTTGCACTCTCCACCAAAAGTCTTAGGTTCTTGTTTCATGCCTGCTGACTTCCCATTCACTGGAGGCCATCTCTACAGCTTGCTAATACCTGGATTGGTTTAACTCTCCTCCCAGAAGTTTGGGAATTGTGCTCTCAAGTTAGCAGGTTTTAAAGAGAACAGACATTACTTAAGGCCAAGGAAATGATGAACTTCTGCTCATCCCTGCAGTTTAGATTAGGAAAAGGAGCCAAGAACAAAAGTGAGGCCCTGTTCCTGTTTGTGCTGACTCTGCAATTAGCTGAACATGTCAACGTCCAGAGTCGAGTTTCCTGTCCATCACACTGTTTGTGCTCCTTTTTCTGTAGCAAGGCCGTAGTTTGGGAAAACTCAGGGACTAATGAAAAGACAAGGCCTTCATTACACAAGTCCCCTTTGCCTAACAAATTTTAGATGAAGACGAGGCATGCACACAGTATCATTTTTGTTCGATGCCAAGTCAATTGCAAATACATTACATTAACACAGAATCTTGCAAGGGGATTCCCTGAAGCAGCATTTTTTCATTGCATATTTAATTACCATCAAATTGAAAAACTTTCAGGAAAAAAAATCACAGCAGTACTAAAAGAAGCTTGGCACACAAATAATTTTATTGCATTGCAAGTTGAGAACACTGTTTTTTAATATTTTTCACTTCTTCCAGATTTTTTTTTATTTTCTAATGTTATAAATGCAGAATGTCTTTGACAGCAGTCTCTAATCAGAGAAAGCACAAGTTCTACCTTCATGGATACTGTTCACCCTAGAAGAGGGTTTTATAACCACTTTTCAGTAATTTTTTAAAAAATGTTTAAGTTTCACAAGTTCCATTTAAAGTGGGGGATTCTCATGTTCCATTGGGTGAGCTCTGGCAAGCAGCTCTTCATTATTAAGGGGCTCATCATTCCATCCACTTAAAAAAAAATCACCTCCCCAAGAGAGCTGGCTTGATTACCTGGATATTCTATGAATAAAAACACCACATATTCACAGACTCCTATCTCATGACACTTTTTATTAGATTTATAATTTCTTATTTTTTTCCTACTCACTTGTTTTAGAACCTTTGTTTTCAGGAGAAATAATAGATATGTCGTTCAAATGGCTTTTAAGGCACACCAGGTTTTTAAGAAATGGTAATAAAAATCAGATATTTCAGATCCCACTGTCCTTGCTGGACTCTGTCTGCAAACTACTTGGAAGGCACATCTGTGGATCCTGTCCCCTTTAATGACTATTTAGGGAGTGAGAGTCAGGAGCCGGTGCCTGTGTTCACTGGTTCATTTTTGTTCTAGAAATGATCTTGAGGACATCCAACTCAGGTCTGTTCTGGGAACATTTTGTATTCACACAAGCATGCAGAAAACAATGCAAAATCCAAGTGGGAACTGCTGATATGTTTCCAAAGCAAACTCCATAAATGAGATGATGAAATAATTTGAAGCTATTTGAAAGTCATTAAAATGGCCATCTGGAATCTCCAATTGTTGCCTCTCTCAATCTTTTGCATTATCTTTATAAAAAAAAGATGTCCCCTAGGTATCCTCAAATATTCTCAGACACCAAAGTAATGCCTAAAAATATTTGAAATTTTAGAAAGTAAAATTAACAACAGGCACAGCTGGATAATCCTACTAATAATACATCAATAATATTTTGAATGCCTAACAACAGGAAAACATATAATGCAAAAGTTTTAGAGCTAAGAGCTTAGAGAAATTACACAAGAAAAAAAAATACGTGGATCACTTCTAAAAGCATTTGTCTTGGATTTTTCTCACCTAAATAAGAATACCCTTGCCATCTGTTTATTTTATAAATAATAATAATTAAATGCCCTGTATCTTCTCCCTCAGCCTGAAATTGAATCTAATAAGCTCTTTCTGGATCCACAAAGATTATAATGTATAACCTTTAAATTTAATTTTAGATAATGAAAGTGTGCATATGAACCCAAAGGAAACCATCCAGAAGCTGCAGGAGCTATCTTAGGGTCCAACATCAAAAACGTTATATCAGCAGCATAAGGAGAAAATAACATTGCATTTTAACAACACATTTCCTCTTGGCAAATAATAAGCACAGAAGCAGAAAAGATTTTTAAGGAGTTTTTAGGTCTTCTGCATCTCTTTTCAAAAACTATGCTAATTGAAAAGGTATATAATGTCCATTTATGCTAAAGGAAATGTCTCATGTTTACGCAAAGCTACAAGACACTAAAGTGGGTTAAAAAGAGGGAGGAGAGGGACAGCATTCTGCAGCTTCTGTTACCAAAAACTCAGATCACTGAGCTGAATTAGTTGTGCTTTCAGAACTGAATGAATTCACTGAACTCATACCTGAACTTTCTTCTTAAAGCCCATCTAAGGCATTTCTATGGAAATAATATAATTTAGATATTAAGATGGCAGAACAAAGTTATTGTTTATAATGAAAATAGTTACAAAGGGAAACAAGAGATAAAAATAGAGTTGGCAGCAGCCATTCTGCCTGTAATGAGTTTGCAAGGAACTTTCATATTCTTTGACTGGATCATGAAAAATCCGTGATATGGGACACACAAAAATGAGACAAGGGTCAAGGTTATCTATAGGGTAAAAAACATTGTGTAAACAAGAACAGCAGCATATAAATGATTCTATATAAAGTAAGCATGGGGCTTACTTTAAATCACTTCCATTGATCAGATCTTTGGAATTTTCTGTGTATTTAGGGGGCTTTCTCTTACACCCCCGGGAGATATGAATGTAGCTTCTGGGCTAGATGATGCTGTAGAACTAAATCTGGTCCATGCGTTTGTTCCCATTTGGTATAGAAGAAATGTCCAAATGAAAAGCACAAAGTGGGCTTTATATCAAAATTGCCCTCAGGTATTTTCCTTTATTGGAAAGTTGGGTACACTGCTTTGCGTGTCTTCCTGTTTCCTCCTTGGGATTAACTTTTAGATTGTGGTTGGAAAGTTGAATAAGAGGAAGTGACTGAGGTTCTCGTTGCAACTTTGCATCATGCTGGAAGGTAGCCCCAAGCAAGCTCTGAAGATGAGCCTCACAGGAGAGCCATGAGGAACACAAGTCAGGCTGGTCCAAGTCAGATCTCTAGGTTCTGTCTCCTCATTGGCTGGGTCAGCTCAGTCAGCCAACTCAAATCTCTACCTCTACCTTTTAATCTATAAAACTGGGCCAGTGGTAGTTTTTTTTTATGTCCCAGGTTTGTTGAAAGTGTTGTATGAGACTGGGTCTGAGAAAGTACTCAGAACCCAGTTGATCCCATGTGGATAGGAGGGAAAGTGCATTTTTACTCTAAATAGCCAGACCTTGGAAATTTCATACCAGATGGGAAATGAGCTACACAGCAATTATCATAGACCCAGGAGTCTAGGGAACTGAAGGAAATCAGGCATGGGTGCACTGGGGGTTTTAAAATTAGCAATACAATGGCTGAGAGATTTGGGAGCCTCTGGACTGGGACAGGCTTATGCTGGGCTGTCTGGAGCCCTGCAGCAGCTCAGGAAAACTTTCTTCAGGAACAGGAATTACAGTGCTCCCAACAGTCTGAAAAATAGAAATAATGACACCTGCTGAGACAACAGTTCTCGTGATATACCAGCACTGTCCCAACTGCTTTAACATTGACTTTACTCATTTAAATAGCTATTACTTCTTGAGTTCCTACTCTGTGCCAGGTCCTATTCTAATAGCTGGGGCCTGGGAGTGGACAGTATGGCTCTGATCCTGGCAGACTTGCCTTTCCATTGAGGAGGCAGGAATATCCATGTAATGGTATAAAGAAAAAGGTAATTTTCATATAGAAAAATACATCATGATAACAATCATTTCATATAAACAAAATTATGAGAGCAGAAATTGGGACAACATAAGTGTGGGCAGTCAGGGGGGACCTCTCATTGGTGGGGAGACCTCACTGGGTCTTGGTCCTTATACCTTCCTATGCACACATGCAGATATGATCCCTGTTTTGCTGACAGGGGTGTGGATAACATGAGAGACAACTCATTTTAATCAAGCTGGGTTTGAAACTCAGCACTCCCTCTTTCCAAGGCCCAAGTTGCTCATCTGTTCTGATTCCTTATCTAGACTGGCCATGGCAATTTACCAGGAAGGACCCTTTTTTGCATCCATTGTGATGTCTACACCTGTGCAGGGGGTGAGGGATATGGACCTTTCAGACCAACTACAGTCATGAATGCACAAAGTTTATTTCTTTAATGTTTTTTCATGTATGTAAACATGTATTCATGCATTCATTCCTTCATCCAGCAAACAGTGATGGTGCACCTACTAGGAACCAGGCATCATTCTCAATGCTGAGGATATAGCATTGGGAAGGGGAGAAGAAACAATATCCCTTCCCTGGCACAGCTAATATTCTTGCGAGTCTAAAAAAATCTAATGCACAAAAAAGTTCAACAATGACTGAATATATTTATTGAAAAGTACTAATTGCATTTCACAAAAGTAAACCAGAATTATTGGGTTTTAGAGAGAGAGAGCTGGGAAGATTTTCTTTTAAATAGAGTAGTCAAGAGTGGAATTTCTCCAGTGGTGATTGTCAGGACTGAAAAAGTGAGAGTCTAGCAATCCACCGAGCTGGTAGAAGCATCTATGGCAGAGAGAGCAGTAGATACCAAGGACCTGAGTCCAGAATGGACTCGCTTGTCTGAGACCACTGGAACTGAATGGGTGAAGATGGGAGAGAGTGTTAAGGATGAGACAGGGGCAGAGCGAGGACAGCCTTCTAGATTCCATTCTAAGTGTGGTGGGATTCCACAGAGTGGTTCCAGCAGAAGAGCAATGCAGTCTGGTGGGGATATTACTGGAATATTTGCCTGCATTCCTAAGGTGCAATGAACCTGGGTATGTGTAGGAGCTGTTGTAGGACCAGCCTCCCAGGGAAGGTGAATGGACGAATGGATATATGGCAGGATGTGTAGGTGGATGGATGGATGGAAGGATACATGGCAGCATGGAGGGCAGGATGGACGGATGGGTGGGTGGGTGGGTGGTGGATGGATGACTATGTGGCAGGATGGCTGGATGAAAGGATAGGTAGATGGCAGGCTGGATGATGCCTGGCTAAAATGAAGGGTGAAAGAATCAATGGGTGAGTGAAGATGATCCACGGCTGTCCAGGAACTGGGGCTCATTGTGTATGTTTGTTTCCTGATCTAAGTGTTGATTTCCTGTGTCAACAATGGTGAGCAGTAATGTGCTGTGAAGCTCTCTTCATTTTCAGTTGGCCTTTTTTACTCCTCACTGAGGGTACTAATGGGGCCTCTGTGTTTCTGTGCCTTCCTTCCCTCTCCTTCCCTCTCAGAAACTGTCCTCATGAGACATGCTGACATTTCTAGAAAACCCACTCTGTGCCAGGCATTGTCCCAAATGCCTTGGTGCACCTGACCTCCTTTGGTCTTCCTCTCAATAGGGAGTGGACACACAATGATCTGATATTCCAGATAAGAAAGAAACAAGGCTGAGGTCTCCTAAGTAATGTGCTAATACAGTAAACAGGGATGAGGTGCACATTGGAGGCCAAGTGTGTTTGACTCCAAAGCCACACTTAGTACACAACCCCGGCACCTTTAGAAGCCTGGGTGAGCCCTGTGGTAGCACCCCATACACTATGCATCTTCTGGTGACTCAGTGCAGCCCTGGCTCAGCAGCTGGGAAGAGAGCCGTGGGATGGGCTGGCACCAGGGCTCTCTCATTGACTCTTTCCTTCAGAATCTCTGCACATGCTGGTTGCAATGTCCACCTAGCAGCATTGTCCATGTGGCTTAGTGGCCTTCTTCCATGAACCCTGGCACATGATATGGAGGTTCCATGAACCCACATGTTTCTGCACAACCCCCATAATTAGTGACTGGCCTCTGAGCCACCAACCTCTGCCAAGAATATGTCCAGGACCTCAGGAGGCAGCCGTGTTGACGGCCAAAGCAAAATCAAGCTGGCATTTGCAGCACAAGGGGATGGATACTGGGCTTTGTACTGCCTGCTCTGTAGGGTTAGCATCCAGGCCTTGAAGTCAGTCAGACTGGGGTTCAAAATCACATTGTTATTTCCTTTTTGTCTCCCTTTAGAAAAGCTGTTTAAACTTCTCAGCACTAGTGTCTTAACTCAAATATCCCCCCCCCACTCTGTTATGAGATCACCATGTGTTTTATACAGGTTATATCTAGGGCATGCTGTATGTGTACCCGGTGCATAATAAGTGCTCAATAAATGCTAATGGGGTGTTTATGATGGTGAGGGTCAAAACCAGCCTAAGGACTCCTAGAACAACAGTGTGTGATGTCTTGAGAAGGAGATGCATTCTTTTGAGATCTTTGGTATATTTTTGTGCATAAGATTAATAAAGAAGCTTATGGGGAGTGGAAAATATAATTCCCTAAATAAGTCAACAGGATCGAAAGAACCACATTCCAAGTCCAGCTTACCATCTTTTTTTTCCCCCTTAGGGCCAAAAGTTCTTTACAACTTTCATTTCCTTTCAGGTTTTGATACATTTATTTATTAGGCAAAATGGGAAATGAAAACCCTAAAATGATAAAGATGCTCAGGATTTGAAAAAAATTTTTCAAGTGTCAGGAGTGAAGGATGCAGGAGAGAAATGAGGGTGTCAGAGTCAGCTGGGTGGGGGGAAGCTGGTGAGAAGGTTGGGGGTCGCCTGCTTGCTCTCGGTGGACCTGGGATTGTTCACAGACTAACCGGTCAGACGCAGTTTGCTCTTTTGGACCGACACGCTCAGTGGCACACCTGTGCTCTTGAGGCATGAGAAGCCAGTTTTCTGGCAGTTTGTTCTGGATGGTGGTTTTCCCAGGCTCCTCATGCCCATGAGGAAGTGATGTGCTCATTTGGAGTGACGCTCCCTGCAACATGCATGTGCTCGTGGCTGAACTCCGTGTGTCTCGGAAGCCCTGTGCCCTGGCTGCTGCTGCCTTGGGCTGAAGCATGTGCAATGCCCTGTCCAAACTGCTCCTGGTGAGCAGCTGCTCACTCACTGTGCTGCACAAGCTGCCAGGAAAGGTGCTCATGCTGAACAGGAGCCACCTTGGATTTAAAGTTATGGAAGTGCTTATTTAAATGGAGTAGTGAGCAGGGGGTTCAACCTGTGCTTGGGGACACTCAACAAGAGCCTCTGGGACTGCTCACAGGGCAGTGTTCTGTGGGCCCATCTTTTTCTCCCAGGTGGTCTTAGAAGGCCTTGTGTACCTGGCAGGTGTGCCGTGGAGGCTGTGTGTCAGCAGCTCTCTTTCTCACCTGTCCTCCTAAATGTCACCAGAGAACATATCAAATCCACTTTCATCACCCTGACCCCTGGACCTGCATTCCTCTGTGCCCGCCCACTGGCTTTTCCCAGTCACCTTCCGGATATCTCAACCCCACCATGACCAGCCTCCCTGGGGGGACTGCAGTGCTGACATTTCTGACCTGGGTCTCAGCTTAGACATCAACAGCCAAGGTCAACAAGTTCTTTAATCCTCTAAGGACTGACTCTGAGATGCATTAGTGTTTGTAAGATTTCATTTCAATCTCATGTGTGGTTATCTTTGCTTTCCAAAGATTACCTGAACCTGTGTGTGTGTGTGTGTGTGTGTGTGTGTGTATTTTCTTTTTAGCAAGCCTAGGATTTTTTTTTAAAAAAAGAAGCAAGTGTGGGTGCACAGGGCTGTCTCTCCACTGCCTTCCAGAATTTCTAAGTTGCAACCCGCAGGCAACGGAGTTCCCACTGGGAAAAGGCACTGTTCAAGGCAGTGTCAACTATGATTGGGGCTGAGTTGAATGTTGGCAAAAACTCAACAGCAGCAACCAGGAAAAAGCAAGGATGTCAACTCTTTCTCTCTCTCTCTTCCCCCCCCCGCCCCCCCCAGTCTTTCCTTCCTTCCTTCATGTGTGTCTGTGTGTGCGTGTGTGTGCGTGTGTGTGTGCGTGAGAGAGAGAGAGAGAGAGAGAGAGAGAGAGAGAGAGAGAGAGAGAGAGAGAGAGAGAGATTTCCCAAGAATTCACAAGTTCCAGGCAGAGGATTTTTGCTTCATGATAATGGTAAGACAGGTTCATAACATCCAGAGGGGTCTTTGGAAAAATCCCTTTTGTCTCTTAGTACAAATACATGGCCTAAAAACCTTCCTCCCCCAAACTCAGTTCATGGACCAGCAGACTTGCACCTGGGAACTTATTAGAAATGCAAATTCTCAGGCCCACCCAGACCTGGAACCAGAATCTGCATTTTAGCAAGATGTCCAAGGGACCTGTGACACACAAAAATTGGAGAAGGACCAGACTCAGCCCCTGACTGCTTGGCTCTGCCACCTTCTGAGGTGAAATCTCCAAGTTTCCGAGCTGGCCTTGGCCTTCATCCTGTTCTCATTCCATGTCCAGCTCCAGCCTCCTTCTCTTCTAATGAATGCCTTCACATGGTCCAAATCTGGGCTCCAGTGGCACTTGCTCAGGGAACCATCCTCTGACTCCTTAGATTAAACGTCAAGTTCACCTCTGACTCTGACACAGACCTGAAGGCCACATAGACCTCACTGCCTTCATGTGTTCAGGGCTGTGCTGTAGGATTCTTGGCTCTGGTGATTCTCATCTGTCACCAGTTCCACACAGAATGTAAGTTTCATGAGGGCAAAAGCTGAGTCTGGCTTATTACCCCAAGTCCCAAGACCCTAGCACAGTGTCCAGTATGTGACAGAAGCTCAATAAATATATTTCAGAAAGCAGATGCAAGTTGTCAGACCTCGTCATTAGGATGTCACAGGCACACTGCTGGCTACTCAGTTTCTCTTTGGACATGTTCAGAGAACTTCTACAACTGTGGTCTGTTTATAAAATTCCAGGTAATAAGAGAAACCAACACATAGACCTACTACTTTAGGAGCTTCTGCTGCACATGGGACTTCATCCTGTTTAATCCTTACAGTGTTTTCTAAGTTTTATAAATGAATGAACCGAGGCTGAAATCCACGGTTTCAGACCAAATATCTGGGAGGAAAACCAGGCTGGCATTCTTGATTGCTGCTTCCAAGACAGAGGAGGCTGGGACTCAGGCCCTGCCCTGGGTGGGCTGGCAAGTTGGCCCCCACAGCTAGATTGCTCCCTACTTCCGGACCCTGTTAGCACAGGTCTTGGCTGAGCACACTGCCTGGCTGCCCTGCACTGTTCCAGGCCTTGGGAATACCAGTGGGCCAGCTGCTACCAGGCTCTGGCTCTCATGGGGAAACTAGAACACATTTTAGATACCAGGTGGTGAACAGGGCTGAGGAAAACTAAGGGGTGGTAAAGGGAGGGAGGTAAGGAAGGGAGGCTGTAGTGTTGGAGGACCTCTGCCTCCTCATGCGTTGCTAGCACTTAGTGTGCCATTTAATAGCTCCTCAATGAACACTGGTTGACAGCTGGCTGACATATGGAATCCAAGACTCACAAAGAGGGCAAGAACCACCTGTGACCATAAATCAGGGCATGAAAACATCCAATCTGGGATTTGGAGTTGATTCTGTAATTATGAGATTATGCTCTCTCTGAGCCACAGGTTTTTAGTTGGAATCATCAGATTTTCCTCAAGAACTTTAAAAAAAAATCACTAATGCTCAGCTTATTCCTTGGACAACTTTTGGAATCAGAGTTTCCAGAGAATGAAAACTCAGCCTGTTAAAGAGTGATCCTAAAGTGGAATCCAAGTGCTTGGAAAGCTGGCATGTCCTCCTTTGAGCACGTGAGGAAAAAACACTGTCTCCCATTTTTTCAAGCCTACTGTGTGTCAGGCAGAGTGCTCAGGACTGCCAGAGCCTGGAAAGAAAAGGTGGTAAGGACACTGGTGATGGATCCAGTGAACGCCGACTGGGGCCAGGTGGGGTGCGGGCCACCAAACAACTCTCCTCTCCTCCTAGCCCTCCTGTGAGTGGTCTTATCATGTTCACTGGCTGTTTTAAGAAATTTCAAAGAAGGCTCAAAAACACATTGGTTTTTTGATTTAAATCAGAGACTACGGCCCCTGAGCCCTATTCAACCTACCAGCTGTTTTTTATAAGACCTGTGACCCTGGCTATTTTATTGTGAAGAGATAAGGAGAAAATGTTGAAATGTGTTTTTACTCGTGGCATATAAATACCCACACAATATCCTTGATTTATGCTTTTTGGTCTACAAAGCCTAAGATATTGACTATTTGATACTTTACAGAAAAAGGTTTACTAGTCCTTACTCTATCATTTCCAAAATTTTGCAGTCTTAAGAGTCATATTAAAGGTAACTTTAAGTGGTATAAGCATGAGTAGGTTAATAGTATTTTAATTTACTGTGTGTAAGAAGGGGAAAGTTTAACACAATAAATTTATGATTTCATGTTATTGCTAAATACAATGTAGAGAAAAATTAAATATATATTAAATATAAATATATATATTACATAACATTGGAATTTGAAAAACTAAACTCAGAAATGTTCCAAAATCAAAACAATGGATCCCCATTGTTATGATACAAGTAGAAAATTCCACACACAACCTCAGGGAATGGTTCACAGTCAAAACACAGGTGCACAAAATATGTTGCATGACATGACCTTCAGATTATGTGTAAAATCACATCAGCAGCACACAGGCATGTCCTTTTTAGACTTGGGTTTCATCTGCAAGACAAGTTATGCAATTGAAAATATTCCAAAATTGGAGAAATGTGAACAATTTCTCCAAAATATTTCAGCATAGACCAACTCAAACTATCTATCTCTCAATGAGTGTGTGAGCCATTGTGTGTGTGTGTGTGTGTGTGTGTGTGTGTCCTTGTATTTTTCTGTGTCATGGCATTTGATATTTCATTTCTCCCATTGAAAAATTGACTCAGATAATGCCATCTGCCATATTCCTAAAAACAAAATTTCTTTGTGATCGAATGAAACATTCCTCCCTGTTGCTTTGGATGTGTGCTTTAAGAATCACTGCTATAATTAATATACTCACATCATCAAAGTATCAGACAAGAAAAAAATATATATATATTTTGAAAAGTACTTGGTTTAAACAACAAACACATGATATAGTAATGAATGTGTTTACTAAAAGGAATAAATAAAAAATATCTAATATCAAACTACAGATTAGAACTTCAAAATTTTGAAGCAAATATTAATAAATGTAAAAGATGCTTCAGTGCTGCCCAGCCACACAGCGCCTGGGCAGTGTTCTTAGAAGGATCCTGTGGAGAGCTTGAGCCTCCTATGCTCACAAAGGGGAGGTTTGGGCTGGATCTACTTATCCTTCTCATTTGGGGTGGTCCTTTTCCTCAGTACAAAGCTGTATTGAATGTGGGGGTTCATTACATAGAAAACATTGGCAAGGTGAGGAATCTCTAGCTCTGGGAAGAGAGGGGTATATGAAAAGAAGGTGGCACTCAAGAGGTGTCTTATAAGACACCCCAACATCTGAGAGCCTCAGCCTGAAAAGGCCAGAGCCACACACCTGAAAGCTCTCCAATTCAGCACCAATACCAACAAGACAGCCTCCACAGTCCTCCCTGAGGAAGAACTAGGCAGAGCACTTCCACAGACCTAATGTCGGTTCCTACCAAAGGCTTTGGACTCCAGAACATCCCAGGTCCTTTTGCATCTGCCAAAGCACACCACTGGATTTACATCTGAAATCTCCCACAAAAGGCTCCTGTGCCGAAGATTCAGTCCCCACATGAGCCATCTTCATAGGTGGGTTTGGAGGGAAGCATTGGATGGTGAGTGCTCTGATGTCAACATGAAATTTTCATTCAAGATAAATACACTACTGGGAGGTGGTAGGATCTGGAAGAAAGGCTGGGCATGGTTCATATTCCTGAACAGGGTGGTGTCCTAGGCAACAGTACCTTGTCCCTGTCGGCTCCACTGAATCCTCATTCTCCAGTAGAATTTCTCCTCCTCCTATCTCTCTCTCTCTCCCTCACCCCAAGGCTCATCCTCTGTGTCCCATTCTATGCCCGTTTGGCAAGAGCTGAGTAGAGCCCCATTGCCACACACTAAGACTTTATGGACAGCCTCAGAGCATAACCAAATGGAAAGCTATGAAATCTGAAGGAAAAACATAGGATTCCACTCTAATTCATTTTCCTCAAATATAGCCACAGTGAGGACAGGCTGACCAGTTACAGATGCCACATTGGAGCCATGCTTCTGCCATTGTCGGTGCCCACTTCCACGTGGACCAGGCTTCCTAGAATAGAGGCCACATCTCAAATGCTGTTCTACTGAGGAACATTGCTCCAAAGACCAGCAGAGGGATTGCTTCCCTCCAACATGGTGCTTTGGTCCAGGGATGCCATGACCCCCATGGGGTTCAGACAGCCAGCTACACCTACCTATGAACACCTGTTTCCTGAAGCCCTCTTCTAGCCTAGAGCCTATTCTCTATCCCTTCTGGGTAGATGTGTCTCTGCTATGAGTTTTTTAGCCTACGAAGGCTGCAGAATTTCTCTTCCATAAGACACTACTAACCCAACAGACTTAGTAGGTTAAGGTATGAGAGAATTTAATCTAGAATGTGTAGAGATGGTGGTTTTCAGTGTGGACAGATTGCTGTGGGATCACAGCTGCTGTGGGTATTTGGCTCACAAAAATAGAAAATAAAAAAAAACACTACAATTATGAACAGATCAGCTTTGTGTCAGATGTGCTGAGAAAGCCCTCATCTGACTTTAGTTAGGAATAATAACCTGGTTATTGTTATCACTTCTGGTGAACTCAGGTAGAGACAACTAGAGAATCCAAAGTCAGACTATTCAGGCTGTCTCCCAGCCTGTAATTTTCTTCCAATTTAGTCCCATTTCTGCTTGCTAGAATCCTGGCCATGCTCTGCCCAGGAAGTGGTTTCCTGGTCCTACATAAGGCTTTCAATAGCCCTGCTTCAGTGCACAAAACTGTAAGTTCCATCCTTAGCCCATGCATCCCCATCTTCCTATCAGAGATACCTGGGCCACAGTGGCCCTGGAAGGAAGCCTTCCTCTTTGCTCCTCACTGATGTCAGCACTGGAGGCCTGCTCAGGACCAGGAGAGGATACCTAGCGTCACACTAGAGTCACACCTGGAAACATCACACCAGCATTAACGTAGTTTTCTTTATGCATGAGCCCCAACACACCCTGTTTGAATGTTCTTCTGGGTCAAAGAGCACTCTTTGGTGCTATGAGTTGACTGAGTCCACTTCCTAACCTTGCTCCCCACCATATGAATCCCCCACTTACTCTGACAGTTGGAGATGATCTGGCCAAGCTCAGTCTTGGCCAGATCATCTCTTCATTTAGGAAATGTAGCTTGAAAGCCCTGTGGATGATGATGAGCCCTGTATTGACAGGTCACCTGGAGCAGCATGGGAGACAGGTCTTCAGGAACTGGGCCTTGAAGTGGCTATTCAAGGACTGTGGACAGGTACACTCAAGAGGACAGGTACACTCAGTTCTAAATATCAGGGCACCATCTTAAGACACTACTACCCAAGGAAGACCTCCTGGTAGTCCTGTGGGCTCTTCCTATGGACTACTAGCCCAATCCCTGTACAGTGATCTGCCTGGACCTACCATTACCCTTTGTGGAGCCATATTCCACTCATGGTAAAAGGAGCACACAACCTGTATACAAACACAATCTCATCCCATCAAGATGGGAGGAATGGGACAGTGCCCCCCAAGATCCCACGTCTGCTTGAGGAAGCAGGCTGCATCTGGTGTGGCCCAGACACAAAACCTAGAGGCTTGGTCCTGATTGCCAGGGCCAAAAACAGACTCAGGAAGAAGACCGCACACAGGAGTGCTGAAAGACAGCCACGAGAGCTCCTGGCCCCAGAGGCTCAGAGCTGCTGGGGTGTAGTAGGGCACCTCATCAAGCAAGGGTGGTCATTGGAAAGGGTTCCTGTCCTGCAGTTACCTGGACATTTGGTGTGCTTGCTCCACATCCATATCGATTCTGCAGAGACATCCTCTCAGCTCCTTGTTCAAGAAACATGAAAAATCTCCTGTTGCTGTCCTCCCCCATGTGTAACAATATCCTCGATCCCATAGAGTGGAAACTGCAACCTAGATCCTGTCCTATTCTCATCTCCCAAAATACCTGTCCCTGCACTTTTGGCCTGCACACTGCCACCTGACACAGACCACCTCAGACATGGCAGCAGACATGCTGTTGCTCTCCTCATCTCAGATCAACCCCTTAACATTGACCACTTTCTTCTTTATTCCCATCTATCCTTCCTGAACACCCAAAAGCTCCAATTCAAGAGGGCATGAGTAGACCATTGTATTGGACTAGTGTCTGTTCCCCACCTAGGTGTAAGCACCAGGGGACAATCAGCAGAAATTCAGTTTGAATAAAGTAGGTGTTTTCCTCCTTCCCCTTGAACCAGGCTGTCTTCATGGTGGGGCGTTTTCTCAGGATAAAATGATACTTCATTCCCGGATTCATGGACAGATACATGACTGCGTGGTCAGGGACCTTGACTTCTGCAGAGAGAGGTGGAGATGATTGGTAGGTGACACTCAAGAATTATTCCACAAGACACCCCCAACCCCTGAGAGTCTTTGCCAGGGCAGGCCTGCACCACAGACTTGAGAGCCCTCCAATCCAGCTACAGTGCCACCAAAGACTCCCTCAGTGATTCTTCCCTGGAGGAAGATGATGCACAGGATCTAAACCAAAAGAGCACCTGGCAATGGAAACAGCACCTTGGGCCCCAGAACTTCTCAGTGCAGGTTGGATCTGCCAAAGAGACACTGCTAGGCTTTGCATCAGGATTGGCCCCCACAAAGGCTCCTGTGCTTAGGCCTTTCTGCCCAGGGCAGCCATGCTCACACATGGGCATTCAGGGAAGCGTTGGATGGTGGGTGGCTGCACATCACCAATGGATTAATCCAGCCATATGTGAATACACTAATGGGAGGTGGTGTAAAATTAGAGGTACACTGAGCAAAAAGATAAGATGACCTCAGCAAGACTATGCCCTGAAGAATGATATTGTTTTCTAGATGAGCTCTCCTTTCTCGTTTCTCATTATGATCTCTCTGTTTTAGATTTTTATTCTGGTTCTTGTTCTACTTCTGGTTCTTTTTGTCTTGCACGTTCTTGTCCTATTTCTGGGTCTTTTTCTTGTTCCTATATTAATATTTCAAGATTTCTTTCTTGCCCATTCACCACTTCTCATCTTCGTGCTCCTCCTCCTCCTTCTCCTCCTCTTCCACATCCTCGTTCTACTTTTCCTTCCTTTTCTTCCTCCTCTTTATGTCTTTATCCTCTTCCCCCTCCAGTTTGTCATCTGTCTCCTCCTCCACCTTCTCCTTCTTTCTCTCAAATCTATCACACTATCTGCCCAGATGCAGCCTCTGTTCAGGACCCCAAGATGAAATCAATTCTCAATGAATGGCAAGTAGAGAAACCAAGTCAAAAGAGAACTTACTCCCCTTTCTTTGTAACTGTCACAGTCATGAAAGACTGCCTAACAGACACATACCATTTTGGTCATGCTTCTGCCTGTGCTAGTCAACACTTTATCTGGACTAGGCATTCAAAACTAGATGCCACATCTGATAATGAAAACAAAGTTTTCAAAATCTAGGAGACAGCCAGCATCACTGACATTCTCCTTCCATAATGCAAACATGCTGTCACACCTAGGTGTTCCAGGCACCCAGCTAGTTCTTCTTTTTGATTTTTGTTATACACAAACCTCCACTGGTCTTGAGCCCGCTCTCAATTGATGCTTGGGTTGAAATTGGCTGCTTCTGAAATCACCTTCATAGACTCTCAGTTTTATAATTCCTTATTGAATGACTTATTTTTGTACCACGGATTAAAACCAGAGGCACTTAAGCACTGAGACACATTCCCAGGCCTTTTTACTTGGGTAGAGGGTCTCCATAAGTTTCTGAGGCTCTTTGAACTTCTGACCCTCCTGCACAGCCTCAAAAGCCACTGAGATTCACAGCCACTTCCACATTGCCCATTTCCTTGATCTATCTTGAGCTCAGCCTTCCTTCTATGTGAGACACAGCCAACCCAAACAACTTGGTGTATGAAAATTGGAGAACTGATCATACATGCCCTAACGTTGGTGAGTTCCATTGTGGACAGGCTGACATCGTGGAGGCTAGGAGTGGCTGGCTCACAGGAAAGGAAAGAGCACTGGCACTGTTGACAGATCAGCATTGTGGCTTCTCTGCTTCTGATGCCCCTCTTTGATGCTGGAAGCAATAAGAACTTGGCTATTCTGATATTTTTATGAGATGGGCACCCAGAAACAGAGGACTTGAAATTATTTCAAAAAACTACCCAACCACGCTGTCCCCTGGCCTTGACTTATTCTTCACTGAGTCCTGTTCCCAGTTGCTGCAATCCTGACATTCTTCCTTTCTGACATCCTGGCCATGGTGCTGCATCAGTCTACGTCAGTGCTGATCCCACTTGGGCCTTGCTTTTTTCTTATGCTCATTAGAAGACATCCTTATGAGTGAGTCATAAACCAAACTGCTAATTCAACCAGCCTCTCTTCTTTGACCCTCATGGATATTAGCTTTGCCACATCTGACCAGGCCCAGGGAGAACACATTTAGGAAGATCCAGTAGCCTCTGGGGCCTCACTGAGAACCTGCAGATATGACTCACCCGTCACTGCAGTTTCTGTTGTGCACAAGGCCCAATTTCTGGCTGTTTTCTGGGCCAAGGCCCACTTTTTTGGACTGTGGGTTACCCTGAGCCCCTGTGGATCATTCCTCCCCACTGAATGTCCCATGTACTCTCATGCTCAGAAACCACATTGAGCAGCCCAAGTCTTCTGGATTCTTGTTGTTGAGAAAATGGTGGTCAAGGCCCTGTGGATGATGCTCGTACCCACCCCCTGGCAGGTCATCTGGATCAGGGGAGGAGAAATGTCATCAGAGAATGAGTTTTAGAACAGCTAACCAGAAGAAGGTGCTCAAGGACATTCAGGGGACACCTTAGCTATGTATACAAGGGCATCATCTGGTTATCTTTTTACCTGAGCATGTCCTCTTTATAATTCCCTGGGTTCTTGCATGGTGCTGCCAGACCAATCCTGGTATAAATAAATGTCTGCCTGTATCTGCCATCTCCCAAACCACCCGACCCCCATGGAGCCACAATACAGTCAGGGTCAAAGGACCCAACTGTCTGTGCATAGACACACTCTCGTCTCACTGAGATTGGAGCAATGGGCCAGTGGCCTGTATTCCAGATTTGATCTGGGATGCAGCCTGCTTTTGTGGGTGGACTAGGCAGATACATTGGAAAATTTGGGACTGACTGCCACTACACAAAACAGACTCAGTTATAAGAGCACACACAAAAGGAGAAAATCTTCCAGGACAAAACTTAGGACAAGAGGTGCCAGGAAGCCTCACTGGGGGGAGACTTGAAAAAAGGCAAGTGTACTAGTAGAATAGTGTCCTTCAAAAATTCTTGTCCACACAAAACTAGGAGAGACCTTGTGTGAAAGAGAGTCTTTGCACAGTGATGAAGCTATAAAGAGCTCACATGATGGAACACAGCATCAACTGGGCCCAAATCCAATATGTGATATTCTTGTAGAAAGAGGGGCGCTTGGACCCAGAGACCAGGGAGACTGGGGGAAACAGACTGTGTCATTTTTGAGGCAGAGACTGGATGCCCCACAGAGGAACCACAGATTGTGGGCAGCAGTAGGAGAGTGATCAAGGGCTGAGAGAGTTGGGGGGGGGGCACTCCGCTTGAAACCTGTAAGGGAGTGTGGCGTTAGGATAGCATAACACGTGTTGTGTTGCGCCTCTGAAGCCAGAGAAAAGCCCCTTCCTCCGCTGTAGGCCACCCAGATGGCAGGATTTTGTTGCAGCAGCCCAGGACCCGCCTGAAAGTCTGAGCTTGTCGGCCATGCAGGTCGGATCTGGAACACAGACACACTCTGATGACTACATGGTCTCACCCCTGAGGCAAGACAGGCGCCAAGCCAGGCCAGGTGGGGAAAGGGCTAGGAACACACTGTGGAGGCTGGTGCCTGTGTTACTGGATCACTTCTGACCTTTTTCCCTGATCTGCTGCCAACACAGACTACAGAGGAGGGTACAGGGACACAGAGCACGGATCTGCCCCACTCAGGATGTGCAGACAAACACCATGGCCAGGAGCCTTGTGTCATTTTTCCATCCTGAGAGCTCTTCCCTCCCTCACCTACCACTATCTCCCCATTGCCTCTGGCAATATCTACTCAGTGTGATGGCAACATGCCTGGGTGCTGCTCTCTATTGAATGCACAGGGAGCCTGTGAGCCCAGGAAAGTGATAAAACACCCAGATCAAACGGGCCACCTGGAGGCAGGAAACAGAGGTGGCTGAGGCAGAATGCCAGGTGTGGACTTCTGGCACTTCATTATTTATATTAAAAGACAAACAAATAAACAAACAAACAGGTTTTGGTGTTCGATAATATTTGATGTGCAAATCCTCATCCCCCACCCCCAATATTTTAATTTTTTATTCAACATATGAGATTTTACCAGTATGAACTTAATTTTGTATTATAGAAAATTCATTGAAATCACATTGGTATAAATAACAAATCACCAAACCTTCAATGTTTGTTCTCCTTTCCATTTAGAAACCACTTTTCTACAAGAGAACAGAGGACAGACTCATGGAAATGCTTGAAATGACAAGAAGCTCCCACTCAAGCTCAGCATTCAGTCCTGGACAGGGTACGACCAGGCCACTTTGACATCTACTCCAAAGAGTCTACCAGACACATTCTTCTGACATCACTGACTGAGCCAAATGAACTGACTAGAAAAACCTTCATATCCTGAATACATTCATCACTTCAGGACACTTGAGAATGAATCAAATCCATTTCTCATTACCTTGCTCCACAGCCAACGATTCTTTAACAAATTCAAAGGAGCAACTCATATAAGCACATCCAGAGTAAGGTTAATTTTAAATATCTATGTGTAAAAAATACAGCTGGTATTTCTTCTTTATGCTAGGTATAAATGAAATCTCCCCCACATTACTTCCACAAACCAAATAAAAATATTTGTGAAATTCCCATGTAGAAGACAAGATACACTTGCCAAGGAGGCAGTGCCAAGAATTTTGACACTCCAAATGTAGAGTGTGTGTTTAGGAGGCAGTCACAGTTTCCATAAGAGAGTCCCATGAAATCAATTAGGAAGATCCATGCTCTAGCCCTACCATACAAGTGATGTGACCTTGAAAGAGTCACTTAGTCTTAGCAACCATCACCACTAACCACTAAGTCAATGAATAAAGGTCCTCAGGTGTCAAGCTACAAAATGTGGGATGAGCATGGATGAGGATGAGTGGGAGAAGTCTCCCCCTCTAACACAATTAGGGAAGGCTGTGCCTGCCCTCAAGAGGCTGGGGGGCCTGGGATCCTGCCACAGAGGGGGATTCCAAATCTCACAACCTCTGAACACAGGCGAGAAGACCAGGTAGAGTCCAAGGACCCTGGGGTGGCCCAATGTTAATAAAGGTCAAAAGGAACTAGGGATCTGCCTGGACCCTCAGTCCTCTACTCTGAGCAGGGCTGCATGATGAGGCCAGAGGCCATCCACAGCAATCTGCCTTTACAGGAAAACAGAGACTGCAGGCTGCCTCTGGCTCACTGAATCAGGGTGGTGTTTTCATAAAGCAAGACCACTTCCTCACTTTTTTTTAAGAGAGAGAGAGAGAGGAGAGAGAATTTTTTAATATTTATTTTTCAGTTTTCGGTGGACACAACATCTTTATTTTATTTTATGTGGTGCTGAGGATCAAACACAGCACATGCCAGGCGAGCGCGATACCGCTTGAGCCACATCCCCAGCAGAATACTTCCTCACATTCACCTGCAGCTGCCTCTAGCATCGAAAATGCTGCAGAGACACTTGGCTACACCACAAACAAGCTCTGCCATTGACTTCAGATCCTTCCCTGCTAGGAAAGGAGGCCAAATGCTGTCCAGATGCAGCTAATAGAATTTTCTCTGTTCTCTGGCTTTGATTCTTCAGAATCAAACACACACACACACACACACATACACAAACGCACACACTATCTCTCTCTCTCAATGAAATAAAATTTGGACCATAGCACACATATCAATATGGTAAATACTAATTATTTACAGAAGAAGGTTCTAGACCATGTGTTTGCTTGATGTTATTGTTTTTATTATTTTCTCAAGAGGCTAGGAGCAAAGAGGATCCTGTGGCTGTCCTCCTTAAAGTCTTCCATGGCTCTTCCTTTCTGGCAAGTCTCATGGGTTGTACAGCCAGGAAGGGGAATAAATTTGGAGGCCAGAGCTAAGGACATCCCAGCCTATGAAATCAGATTTGGTGTTTTCTGGCACAGTTTGGAACACTGACACCTGAGCCCAAAGATCTGTCCAGAGAGTCAATTTTGAAAACACTTGTCTTTACACATGAAAGGCACATTGTCAGGGAAAGATTAAAGGAAGGAAATGTGACTTATAATTACTGCTAAGCATGTGTTAGCAGTTGTGTATACTAACATGGCCCATGAAGAATGCCAAATTTATGCCAAGTTTCCAAACCACACACACACACACACACACACACACACACACACACACACAAATTCTAACAATTAAAACATCCATGACACCTATCAAATAATTGTGAAAAATGGGTAAAATTATATGTATACAAAGGAATTTCAGAATACGCTGCTGAATTTGTAAAATGAATCAATATTTTTTCTCTTTAATTTTTATTGTTGGTTGTTCAAAATATGACATAGTTCTTGACATATCATATTTCACACTTTGATTCAAGTGGGTTATGAACTCCCATTTTTACCCCGTATACAGATTGCAGCATCTCATTGGTTACACATCCACTGTTTTACAAATTGCTATACTAGTGACTGTTGTATTCTGCTGCCTTTCCTATCCTCTACTATCCCCCATCCCCTCCCCTCCTATCTTCTCTCTCTACCCCATCTACTATCATTCATTTCTCCCTCTTGTTTTTTTCCCCTTTCCCTCTCACTTCCTCTTGTATGTAATTTTGTATAACCATGAGGGTCTCCTTCCATTTCCATGCAATTTCCCTTCTCTTTCCTTTCCCCTCCCACCTCTCACCCCTGTTTAATGTTAATCTTCCTCTCATGCTCTTCTTCCCAAGTCTGTTCTTAGTTACTTTCAAAGAAAACATTTGACATTTGTTTTTTAGGGATTGGCTAGCTTCACTTAGCATAATCTGTTCTAATGCCATCCATTTCCCTGCAAATTCTATGATTTTGTCATTTTTTAATGCAGAGTAATACTCCATTGGGTATAAATGCAACATTTTTTTTATCCATTCATCTACTGAAGGGCATCTAGGTTGGTACCACAGTGTTGCTATTGTGAATTGTGCTGCTATAAACATTGATGTAGCAGTGTCCCTGTAGTATGCTCTTTTTAGGTCTTTAGGGAATATATCGAGAAGGGGAATAGTTGAGTCAAATGGTGGTTCCATTCCCAGCTTTCCAAGATATCTCCATACTGCTTTCCAAATTGGCTGCACCAATTTGCAGTCCCACCATCAATATGATTTCTCTGGGTGAGGTATATCAAATATATGTTTATTCAGTGCAAAGTGTTTGTTTCCTTCAAGAAAATGTTTCATGATACATATAGGCCAGGAGCCAAAACCTAGAGACTTTATCAGTTGAGAGAAGCTGGGAACTTTGTGTTTCATTGGAGAATTTCTGCCTAAATCTCAAAAGCAGGACCTCAATGACATGACCAGATAGTGGGCTTATTGGAGAATGTCCCCCATTCCTAAAATGATAGTATGGACTATATCCCGCTAGGCCAAGGGTAGTTTGGGCTTCTGCCTTCTATTTGATGCCATTTTTTCCCCCTCTGCTCCCCGGCACCCCAGCTCACTCTTGAAAGGCCTTCTGTTCTGCCAGCCATAGTGACATCTGCTGGCGGACATGGGAAGTCACAAATCTGGGGGACCCTCTCAACCAAACCTTGTTAATGCTGCCATTTATCACAGGGGCAGGGGTGCGGGCTCTGGAGGGCTGGGGTTCCTGTCATTTCTCCCACACCCTCTCCCAAGAGAGCAACCGTGTCTCAAGCAGCCAGTTCCCACCTTCCATTCACAGAACTGAAAGTCAGGCAGATGCAAACCCCAATGCTAGTGTGGGCCCTGGAAAAGAAGACACCACTTCAGGTGACAATAGACTTGACTGGATGCTTAGGGACTGAAGCAAGGCAGTTCTCACCCATCTCTGCTCCCTCCTCATTTTCAGCAGGCCTCTGCCTGCGGCTAGGAGAGGAGTGGAGCTCTGTCCCCCACCTGGCCCCGCTGTCTCAGCGCTGCTTTAGGGGCAAACTTGCAACTAGGTGAGTTGAAAGGGGATTATTCCAACTCAGAGTTTCTTTTCTTCTGATCTAACACAGAAGATGTCCACTTTGTGTTTCTGAGAACTTCATGGTGTCCTAAGAACTCCACTTCACTTTGGCTACTCAAAGTGGAGTCACTTGGTCAGCAGCACCAGCATCCCTGCTCAGAGCCTGTGAGAAACACTGCCACTAAGAGGTGCTGGAGTTTTGCACTGACAGAAGACACTTTGAAAGAAGCTCTGAGGCTATAACTGCACACACCCAAGTTCATGTGCTTGTACTCCACACTGGGTTCCTCACCTTGGCGCCCTTGGCCCATCAGGCCAGATCCTTCTTAGTCTGTAGAGGTCTTCCCCGTGAAATGTAGACATTCAGCAGCACCCATGGCCTCTACCTGAGTTGTGCACCAGCACCCCTGACTTGTAATAACACAAAAGGTCTCCAGGCATTGTCAAATGACCCGAGGGGAGGGGGAAAGTCACCTCTGTTGAGACCCATCAGCTTCAGGGCCACCTGAGACCTTGTTACAAACACACATTCTCAGACCCCACCCCAGACTGGCAAAACCAGGAACTCCAGTGGGGCCCAGGAAACTGGTTAACTCTCTGTGAGACACAGGCACTCTGAGGTGGAAGAGTACTCGGGAAAGGCCCTGCAGTGAATCACTATTTGGTGACAGAGAAGTCACAGTGGCCACAGCATGACCAAGAGATTACAGGCTGTGGGTGATAAAGAGCCCAAAGCTGGAGCCACCTGGGAGGGTTTGCAGCCAACACTTCCCCCTGTGCTGTCTCCATGACCTTGGCCAAGTGACCTGATCTTTCAGTGCCTCAGTTGTCACCTATGAAAAATGGGGATTACAGGAGAATTTGAAATAAACAAATGACAGGAGAGTTTGAAGTAAACATGTTTGGATGAAGAAAGGTGCCTAAGCTAGAAAAGTGTGTGAAATAGATAAGGATATAAGGTAAACATATTTTGATGTATTTTAGTACAAACAAAGGTGAGAATTTAGATAAGCAAGATGTAAGCAAGATGTAATGCAATATAGACACAATCTGTTAAGATAGGATAAGAAATAGAAGTTATAAAATAAACAAGTTTTTGGTTTGAAGTGTTGTAAACAACTATAGTATTTAAAGGCTGAGCTCTTTGGCCAGTTCAGACCCACTATGTCGGTGGGTCAACATCGAGCGAACTGAGTCCCGCCAGCCTCTGTTCCTGTGCCTCCTGTGATGTGATGAACCTGGCGTGAATAAACCGAGCATTCGAAAAGGCATCTCGTGTGTAGCGTCTTTTTCTTCAGGACACAGATCGTCGGCCGGGAGCGGTTACCTGGGGCAGGGCTGATCTTGACTCCAGGACCACCCGGGAGTGATCTAGGGACCTCGCCGCAGTCTCCTACTCGTGTCAGCAGACAACCAAAGCACTGTTCCTCCTGCAACTATTGAGGGATGAGGAAGCTTTTATGATGAGGTGCTTAGAAGAGTGCTTGGCTCCAAGACCTTCAGACAAGTCAACTAACTGGTCTTGTCTTCACCATCACTGGCCTGTCTTCCCCCAGATTTTTGAGTCCCCTACAAGCCAGCCTGTCATGTGCTTCATTCTCTGCCACATCCTCAGCAGGGAGCCCTGGCCTGGCCTGGACCAGGCTCTCAATGAACATCGGTGGAGAAAGGCATTGCAGTGCCCACGAAGACATGAGGACAACAGCAGAAGCTCTCTGTCTCAGGGCTTGAATTTTGCTGTGGATCCTGTATGTTCTGCAAAGAGACCCCAGCTTCCTAGATCCAATTCTATTAGAAGGTGTCCTTGCAAATGTGGCAACTGGGCAAAAGTGAGCTTCTCCTTCTGTGTGGATTAGACCGGACCTCAGGTAGATCTACAGGCATGCTATAACCAACAGCCAATCAACACATGCTTAGAAAATCATGGAAAGACTAAAGATGGGGGCGGGGTGCTTCACAGATGCTATGGGTTTTCTTCTTCTACTTCTAGGATTCTCTCTACCCACCTCCTGAAGTCAGTAATACAACTATCCCCACTTCAGATATGGAAACACTGAGGCCCCAAGAGGTTACAGAACATCCCCAAAATCATTGTCCAGTAAGCAGTGAAAGTGTTCTTCTCATGCTGGTCTCTGATTCCAAACCCATACCTACCTTTCTTCCCAGGGCACTTCCTGGTCTGCACACAGGGATTACATGCCTTAAGATTGGGAGGACAATCCTAATTTCAAACCTTTTACCTCACGTTATGCTGAAGACCATCCTTAGTAGCAGAGCACGTGTCTTATTTGGTTTAAAAACTCCATCTCTGGTAGTAATGAGATCTCTCTGCCACAGCCCCATCAGACAGCCATTTGGGACCAGAGGAGTGTGAAGAAAGAGTGACCACAGGAGTGTGGAGAAAGAGTGACCACAGGAGTGTGGAGAAAGAGAACACAATTCAGGAAAGCGAAATACGAAGAAGCAAGAGCTGAATACACTAGAAAAGACAGGACCAGCAGAGAGCCCAGCTGAGAGAGGCCTGGAGCAGGGCTGGGGCGAGCCAGCGCATTCTACGGGTATTGATGAAGGTCTGCTGTGTGCCTGGCACTATGCTGAGAAGTAGACGCTGCATTGAGTACAGTCTCTGTCCTTGCCCTGCTAAAGATCCCAGTCTGGGGATTCAAAGCTGGATGACATTGTCCAGCACTATGCCATTTCTTCACACCCCAGCTGACCTCCAGCCCCCAGCACCATAGCCCATTTGCCTACAGTGAAGGCCAGCAGCAGCTTCCCGTCATGGCTGGCAGGAGGGGGTGGAGAACTCCCAGCTCTCTCACCCTATAAGAGGGCTTCTATTAGCAGCATGATCTACATGGACACCCAGCACTCCTTAGCAGGACTGTGCTTAGTCACTTAGTGACAACAACTGGCAGTTCCTAATCACTTCCTGTTCCCACCTGGAGTTTTCTAGCATAACCTCCCAAGAAAACTACTTGCTAACAAATCTGGATCACAGAGTCTCCACACTTTACCTCAGGGAAGCCAGAGCATGAAAGAAGATTCTAGAAAGATGTACAGTGATCCCAGTCTATCTGGCCATTTTATGCCTGAATTTATAGTACTCCTTGGCTGCTCTGACTGCCCTGATAGGTTTAGGAGAAAAGACAAGCCATATTTTGGCACGTAAAATGCATTCAGGCCGAGTCACTTTCACAGAACCTACCAAGTAGGGTAGAATCTCATGAAATTTTAAGTACAACAGAATGTCAAATGACTACTCATTCCAGTGAAGACATGGTGAAAATAAGACTTAGAAGATGTACTGCAAACAAGACTTAGAAAAGTGTCCTCAGAGAAGATTCTATCATTCTGCATTTGCTTATGAAAGTTGAAGCACACAGTTCTAATGAGCCCAGGAAGACAAGGTTGATACCCAGTTGAGTTGGCATATGATGTGCCAGAGCTCAGGACTTCAGGGCTGCTGTCAGGTGGTTCCTGGGCTCTTCTGGTCCTCACCTACACTCAGTGTCTTTTTGTTGGTGATGTAGTTCAGCAATAAATTACTGGCCCAGAGACTTGTTCAGTATTGCTCAGCAGTAGCAAAACACTGTCACCAGTTGTAGGTAGCCAACTCCAGGTGAGAAACTTGATAGATGTTAATGCTCACGGCTTCACACCAGAAACCTGCCCCTCAGTGATCATGCTCTCTAAAATATACACCATGCTAAATTGTGTGGAAGCATTCTACGTCTAGCCAAACCAAACGAGCTTTCAAAAGCAGCCCAATAACATTTAGAGGATTCACTCTCCATAGCAAGCTTGCCAATGCCTGAGTGCCCACACACTCTATTGGCGCCAACTTCACCTCATTTTAGAATGCACACATCCACCAAGATATCACTGCATGTGGTGGTTGAGCAGCCTTTCCAATGGATGAGGTGGATGTGAATGTAACACGTGAATGAATTAGCATTTACCAACAACTGGAAGAAACAAATTCACACTCTATGATATGATGATGGAGCTCCTCTGTAATCTAGACCCTCCACCTCTCCTGCATCCTCTCTCTTTTCCTCTGCCTGGATGGACCTCCAACTCAACCCAGAAGGATGTGTCCTTTCTAGTCAGAAGCCCTGTCATGGCTTCCAATTCCAGGCCCTGATTCTGGTTAACGCAGCCAGAGCTCGCTTTCAAGGTAGTCTCTTCAGATCCCTTCCCTACCCTAACTGGGCTCTGGCCCCACCCTTACTCTCTACACCACCATTCCACATTATGGTCTTCCTGTCCCTCTCTGTGACCCAGGACTTCCCATGACTGACCCCACCCAACAACAAGCTGTTGAACCAGATGCCATCAGAGGGAAGAAATGACCAGAGATGGCTAACTTGAAGATTTTACAGAATAGTTCATGATACGAGGAATATCCTGAACCAGTGAAATGACATAAGAGGAAGTCAATGAATTCTAACCTCAAGGGAAAATCCTACGGTACATTGGCTCTCAAATTCAGCTGCACACTGGAGCCACCTGGGAGCTGTACATAGTACTGACCGCTGGATCACCCACTGGCCCTGGGCTGATGGAATGGCTCTGGGCTAAGATGGGACACTGGGGTTTGTAAATTACCAGTTGAGTATAATATGAAGCAAACTTTGGAGACATTGCTTTTTCTCCCACATGAAGAACTGTGTGCATACACATGCAGAAGTACACAAACCTGCAGCATAAGGCTCCTTGAGGCCCATAGATTAAAAGCACTGTAGTCACCAGTACCCTGGCTACGAACACCACCAGACTCCTGGAAGCCTCCTATTTCCACCTTCCAGGTGATCACAGCCCTGCCATCCAAGCATGGAGGAGTCCTCCCTGCTGCGAAATTTCAGTGTGCAGAATGGAGAGCCCTCTGTCCTTGGAGTCCCTGCTTTGAAAACAAGTGCACTGGAGAAGTTTAATTCAAGTGGGAGGCACATGGGCAGGCTTCCTGGATGAGGCCCTATTGAAAGGAGGATGGGATCTGAGGAGTGGACCAGAGAGAGGAAAGATGGGAAGTACAGCAAGTACATTCAGAGCCGAGGTCAGGCCCAAAATACAATGTGGGCTGACAACAGAGTCCTTGCACCAGGGTCACCAATTTTGAGAAGGCAATGAGGACTGCTGAAAAGAACAATTACACAAAATTCCATGGAAACTCACTCATCAGACTTTTCTGAAAACACTGGAAATGCAGGTTTCATGCAAGGAACTCTGGATGACAGATGGCAAAGTTTGCCAAATGCAAATATGCCTACCAGCTCTGAGAAGCTGTTCTCATTCACACTGCTTCAACCAGGGAAAAAATCCCCATGTGCTTACTGAGAACAAGTTAGCTTGTGCCACTTGAAGCTGCTTCCACAAACAGCTTCACTTCTGCACTTCTAAGCTGTTCTCCTCAAGAACTTTCAGAGCACAGTTCAGGCATGAAACACGAAGGGTGCCAGAAAGAGTTCTCTTGAATCTAGCATCATCAACTTGCAGGGAAAAAGAGGACCAGCTGAGAAGATCAGTTCTCCAAAGTCTCACTGACATCTATTTGTCACACTTGTTTACAACATTCACTTGAAGTGCAGGTACCCACATGAGTGAACTGTTTTTGATCAATGGCACAGAGGCTTCAATGTGAAAGCATGCCTGTCACCTGTAAGAAGCATTTTTGATATCTTCTAGGTCACACAGAAAACAAATAGCATGTGCTCACTTACAACAAAGTTAATCAACAAAGCAAATTGAAACTTCTTGCAGCAAACAGCTTTCTTTCTCCCATTCCCCAGCTATTTTCAGCAATCACATCCAGAGTCGAATTCCAGCCCAATATAAAATGTGTGCTCCCAAGGAAGTCTGTATAATTGACATCACCCAACGTGGGGAGGCAAGGGGAATGCTGAGAAGATCAGTTCTTCAAAACTCCTACTTTTTCAGAAAACTCATTGAAAGGCAGGGCCCCACTTGCAGCCATCAGTGGTTGACAGATGGCACAGAGGCTTCAATGTGAAACCATGAATGTCAATCATTACAAGTGCTTCTGGCACTCTAGTTCAACCAGGGACAGCCTAAAGTGCTCAACAAGAACACACTTTGTTCCTGCAAGTGGAAGCAGCTTGCATGAACTGTTTCAGTCAGGAAATTCCAAGCTCTTCTCAGCAAGCACATCCAGAGCACAGTTCTGGCCCAAAAGAAAAAGAGTCCTAGCAAGAGGGTCCAACACCTATGATCACCTTCATAAGGTAGCTTCCCATCTTCTGTGTAGAAGTGGGTTTTTCCTTGGCATTTATGCTGTGGAGGAGACCACTAGGAGCTAAACTTCATGCAGGACCATCTGACCTGGACTTTTTGCAAGCCCTATGAAGCCCTCACACAAGATCAAATGCTACAGGATTTTGCAGAATAGTCCAGGCAACAGTAGACATTCATTCATTGTCTAGAGTCTACAGATTCCTAGATGCATGGCATTCATTTTCATCAAATGCACAATTTTGATCAAAAATCATATATATATCTCTTTCCAATCTGAATCAAAAAAATCAGAAATATTCCCATATCCAAAGAGTGGATCCCCATTGTAATGCTACCAGTGGAAAATTCCACAGCTGACCTCAAGGGATGGTTCACAGTCAAAACACAGCTCCATGAAAAATATTACATGACATGACCTTCTGTTTATGTGGAAAGTGGCATGGGAAGTACACATGCATGTCTTCTTCAGACATGGGATTCATTTGCAGGACACCTTATGCAATTGAAAATACTCCAAAATGGGAGAAATCAGAACCATGTCTCCAAAGTATTTCAGAAGAGACCAACTCCAACAGTTTATCTATCTCTCATTGTGTGTGTGTGTGCGCTCTAGTGTGTGTGTGTGTGTGTGTGTGTGTGTGTGTGTGTGCTCTAGTGTGTGTGTGTGTGCTAGTGTTTGTGTGTGTGTGTTCTCTAGTGTGTGTTTGTGTGTCTTTGTTTCTGTTTGTACCATGATAGCCGATACTTCATTGTCCCCATTGGAAAACTGACTCAGATAATGCCATCTGCCAAACTCCTAAAAACCAAACTTCTTGCTGATACAAGGAAACATTCCTTCCTGTTGGTTTGGATGTGTCCTTTAGGAATCACTGCTACATTTAGTATACTCAAATCATCACTGTAGATCAGGTAACAAAAACATATATATTTTAAAATAATAATATATTAATGGAAACAACAAATACAGGATAGAGTAACAACTGTGTTACTAAACAAGGTCAAGGACAATGGCAAACTATAGATTCAAACTTTGAAGCAAATAGTAATCAATGTAAATATTCCTGGGCTGCCTCAGCCCCGCCCAGGCACACAGCAGCAGAATGGTTTTGCAAGCATCCTCAGGAGGGCTGCAGCCTTCTTTGTAGGATGAGAGGGAGGTTGAGGCTGGATCCACTCATCATTCTTTTGGGAGAGGCTCCTTTTCCTCAGCACAAAGTTGAATTCTGTGTGAGGGTTCTTTGCATAAAATACGTTGGCCTGCGCTGGAATCCTCAGCTCTGGGGAGAGAGGGGTGTACAAAATAAGGTGGCTCAGGAGGTGCTCCCTAGGACACCCCAACATCTGAGAGCCTGTGCCATAAAAGGCCAGAGCCACATACCTGGGAGCTCTCCAATTCAGCACCAATACCAACAAAGACCACCTCCACAGTCCTCCCTGAGGAAGAACTAGGCAGAGTACTTCAACAGACCTAATGTCTGTTCCTACCAAAGGCTTTGGACTTCAGAACATCCCAGGTCCTCTTGCATCTGCCAAAGCACACCACTAGATTTACATCTGAAATCTCCCACAAAAGGCTCCTGTGCCGAAGATTCAGACCCCACATGAGCCATCTTCACAGGTGGGTTTGGAGGGAAGCATTGGATGGTGAGTGCTCTGATGTCAACATGAAATTCTTATTCAAGATAAATACTCTACTAGGAGGTGGGAGGGACTGGAAGAAAGGTTGAGCATGGTTGGAGGAAGACCTAAACAGGGTTGCGCCCTGGGAAAAAATACCTTGTTTCTATTGGCTCCACTGAATCCTCATTCTCCATGTAGAGGTCCTCCTTCTCCTCTCCATATTTCTCTCTCTCCCTCTCTGCCAGCCTCGTTCCCTCTCTCCCACTCTATGCCTTTGTGGCAAGGGCTGAGGTGCTCTCCACTGCCACACACTAGAGCTTTATGGACAGCCTCAGTGCACAACCAAAGAGAAAGCTATGAAACCCGGAGAAAAAGGCCTAGGATTCCTCTTCTGAGTTATTTTCCTCAAGTATGGCCACAGTGAGGACAGGCTACCCAGCACGGATACCACATTAGAGCCATGCTTCTGTGTTGGTGGAGCCCACCTCCATGTGGACCAGCCTCAGAGAATGGAGGCCACATTCCAAATGCTGCCCTATTGAGAACAATGGTTCCAAAGACCAGCAAAGGGAATGCTTCCCTCCAACATGGTGTATGGCCCAGTGGTGCCATGACCCTGGGTGGGGGAATACAACAGCCAGCTTCTCCTTCCTCTGAACACCTGTTTCCTGTCACCCTCCTCTAACCTAGAGCCTGTTCTCCATCCCTTCTGGGTTGGATGTGGGGATCTCTGCTATGAATTTCTAAGGCTACCAAGGTCCCAGACAGACTTCCTCTTCCATAGATTCTACTAACCTAACAGTAGGTTAATATAGGAGAAAATTGATCCTAGAACTCATAGGGATGGTGGTCTTCAGCATACATAGGCTGGGATAATGGCTGCTGTGGTGTTTGGCTCACAAAAACCAACCAGTCAACCAACGAAAAAGTGCTGGCATTATTATCAGATGAGCTCTGTGGCTACGTGCTCAGGAAGCCCCCATCTGACTTTAATTTTGGATCATAACCTGGCTATTGTGATCACTCCTTGGCAGGTGGACTCAGGTACAGACAACCAGGGAATTTGCCCAAACACAGATGATTCAGGCTGTCCCCCAGGCTGTGTTTTTTTTCCCAATTTCATCCTGTTACTGCTTGTTAGAATCCTGGCAATTCTCTGCCCAGGCAGTGGTTTTCTGATCATACAGAAGGCTTTCAATCCTACTGCTTCAATCCACAAAAATGCCAGTTCCCTCTTTAGCCCATGCATTCCCATGTTCCTCTGAAACCACTCCTATCCCAGACCACAGAACCATACTGCTCCTGGAAAGAGGCTTTTCTCCTCACTCCTCACTGATGTCAGCTTTAGATGCCTGTTCATGTCCAGGGGAGGCACCTGGTGGGGAGCCACAATATCCACTGGGGTATACCATTGGACCTCGAGACCTTCCACCAGCAGAAGTGTAGTTGGCTTTGTGCACGAGCCCCAACACACCCTGTTGGAGTGTTTTTGGGCGTCAGAGACTACTCTTTGGTGCTAAGAGTTAACTTGAGTCCAAATCCTGACCCTTGCTCCCTGCCATCTGATTGTCCCACTTACTCTGACGGTGAGAGATGATTTGGCCCAGCTCATATTCCTCCGGCTTCTCCTGAGTAAGCAAGTGTAGCTCGAGGGCCCTGCGGATGACGACAGGAGCCCTATCGTGGCAGGTCACCTGGAGCAGCATGGGAGACAGGCCTTCAGGAAATGGGCCTTGAAGTGACTACTCAAGGACAGTGGGCAGGGGCATTCTGGAGGCACCTCCACTCTAAATACAAGGGCAACATCCATGACCCTACTACCTAAAGCTGGCCTCCTGCTCATCGGGTGGTCTCTTCCCATAGGTTACTAGCCAAATCCTTGTACATAGGACTTCCTGGACCTGCCATTGCTCTTTGTGGAGCTGCACTCCTCTCGAAGTGAAAGGACCCCACTACCTGCATACAGATGCAATCTCATCCCAAAAGTTGGGAGGAATGGGACAATAGCCTCCAAGATCCCAGGTCTGCCCGAGGATGCAGGTGGCATTGGGAATGGCCTAGGCACAAAACCTAGAGGCTTTGGTCTGGATTCCAGGAACAAATACAGACCCAGAAACATGACCACACACAGGAGTGACGAAAGACAGTCACGAGAGCTCCTTGCCTCCAGAGGCTCAGTGCTGGCTGGGGTGTAGGAGGGCACCTCATCCGGCAAGGGTGGTCATTGGGTTACCTGGACATTTAGTGTGCTTGCTCCACATCCATATCGACTCTGCAGAGAGACCCTCTCAGCTCCTTGTTCAAGGAACATGCAGAACCTCACACTGATGTCCTCCTCCATAGACGTCAACATCCCATACAGGGGAACCTGCAACCTAGGTCCTTTCCTGTTCTCATCTGTCACCCATACCCGCCTCTGCCCTTCTGGACTGCATGCTGCCTTCCGACACACAGATTCCCTCAGACATGGTGGTGGACAAGCTGCTGCTCTCCCTCATCTCAACTCCAGCCCTTCACACTGACCCCTCCCTTCTTGATTCCCATCTATCCTCCTGATCTTCCAGAAGCTCCAATGCAAGAGGGCATGAGTATTCCATGGTATTGGACCAGTGTCTGCTCCCCACCCAGGTGTAAGCACCAGGGGACACCCCTGATCCCAGGCTTACCAGGACCTTCTTGGCCATCTTTGGACTTTGTGTTTCTAAGTGGACGTGAATTAAGCAGGTATCTCCCACCTGCTTGTGGGAAAGCGGCCTGGAGGACTTGCAGGTTGATTCTGAGAACTGTGGGGGATGGAACATCAGCAAACCCAGAAACAGAAAGCCACCCAGCCTGTCGGTTGGCTCTATGGGCTCCTAGCACATATGTCTAGGTGATGAGGCTTCTTATTTCCCCAGGTGGGAGTGGAATGGCAGTACAAGTACAGCTTGAATAAGGTAGGTGTTTACCTCCTTTCCCTTGACTTTGGGGCGTTTCCTCACAATGAAATATTTTATTCCCGGATTCATGGACAGATACACGAGTGAGTGGTCAGGGACCTTGATTTCTGCAGAGCGAAGTGGACAGAATTGTTAGGTGGCACTCAAGGATTATACCACAAAACACCCACACCCCCTGAGAGTCTCCGCCAGGGCGAGCCTGCACCAGAATTGAGAGCCCTCCTATCCAGCTACAGTGCCACCAAAGACTCCCTCAGTGATTCTTCCCTGGAGAAGATGATGTACAGGATTCTAAACCAAAAGAGCACCTGGCAATGGAAACAGCACCTTGGGCCCCAGAACTTCTCAGTGCAGGTTGGATCTGCCAAAGGGACACTGCTAGGCTGTGCATCAGGATTGGCAAAGGCTCCTGTGCTTAGGCCTTTCTCCCCAGGGCAGCCATGCTCACACATGGGCATTCAGGGAAGCATTGGATGGTGGGCGAATTCATCCCCTTGCCCTGGATGAATCCACTCATGGATGAATACGCGGAGGGGAGGTGGTATCCATCAGAGGTGTGTTGGGCATGGATATGGGAGGACTTCAACAGGGTGGTTCCCTGGAGAACTCTATCGTTTTCTAGGTTCGCTCTCCTTCCCCTTGTTTCTCATCATGAGCTGTCTGCTTGGTACTTGTATTCTGGTTCTTGTTCTACTTCTTGCTCTTCTTTCTGTCCTGCATCTTCTTGTAGTTCTTTCTGGGTCTTTTTCTTGTTTTTACATGATTCCTTCTTGTTCTTCTTCTTGTGTATCTCCCTCCACCCTTCCTTTTGTTTCATCTCCTGCTTTTTCTTCTTCTTCCTCCTGATCTTCATCGTGTGATCCTCTACCCACTCGGGAGTGTCTCTTTCTCCTCCTCCTCCTTCTCCTTCTTTCTCTGGCAATGGTGGGGCGTCCTCTGAAGAGTTCAAATCTATCACACTCTTCTGCCCAGATGCAGCTTCTGTTCAGTAGTCCAAGATGAAATCAGTTCTCAATCAATGGCTGGGAGTGAAACCAAGACCAAAGACAAGTGACTTCCTTTTTTTGTCATTGTCACAGTCAGGAAAGACTGGATAACAGACACCACATTCTGGATAGGCTTCTACCTGTGGTAGTCAGCACCTCATCTGGACCAGGATTGCTAAAATAGATTCCACCTCCATAAAGCTTCCCCAATGAAAACAAGGTTTCCAAAATCTAGGAGAGGGCCAGCATCACTGCCACCCTCCTGCCATAAGGCATAGATGCCATCACACCTAGTGGGTTCCAGGCCCCCGGTAGTCCTCCCTTTTGACGTCTGTTACACACAAACCTCCCCTGGTCTGGAGCTTGCTCTCAACTGATGCTTGGGTTGAAAGTCTGATTCTGAAATCACCTTCGTAGATTCTCAGTTTGGTAATTTCTTATTGATTGACTTAATTTTTTACCAGGGATAAAACCAGAGGCACCTAAGCACTGAGACCATTTCCAGGCCTTTTTACTTGGGTACAGGGTCTCCCTAAGTTTCTGAGGCTGTTTGGAAATCCCCATCCTCCTGCGCTGCCTCCCAAGTCCCTGAGATTCACAGACACTGCCCCTTGCCCAGCTCCTTGCACCTCAGTCTTCCTCATGTGTGAGACAGAGCCAACCCAAATGAGGCGGTGTGTGAAAATGGGAAAACTCACTTACGTGCCCGACAGATGGTGGGTTCTATTGTGGACAAGTTGGGATGGTGGAGGCTAGGAGTGTCTGGCTCACAAGAAAGGAAAGAGCACTGGCATTGTGGACAGCTCAGCATTGTGGCCTATGTTCTTCAGAGCCCTTCTTTGTTACTGGAAGGAATAATAACCTGGCCATTCTGATATCTTCAGTAGATGGGCACCCAGGCACAGAGGACTTGGAATTGTTCCCAAAAGAACCCAAACAGGCTGTCCCCTGGCCTTGACTTCCTCTTCACTGAGTCCTGTTCCCAGTTGCTGCAATCCTGACATTCTTGTGTAGGCAGGACTTTTCATATCCTGGCCATGGATCAGAACCTGTGCTGCTTCCGTCCACAGCAATGCTGATCCAATCAGGGCCCATGTTCTCCTCCTCTTCATTTGAAGGCATCCTTATCAGTGAGCCATAAACCAAACTGATGATGGATTGAGCCTCTCTCTGCCTTGCTCTCATTGATATTAGCTTTGCATTGCCAGACCAGGTCCAGGGGAGAACACATTTAGGGAGGTCCAGCAGCCCCCTGGGGCCTCATTGAGCCCCTCCACATTGGACACACCCATCACTGCACTTGGTTTCCTGCACCAGGCCCACCACACTTTGGTATTTGGGGGCCAAGGTCCACTTTCTCTTGGCTGTGAGTTATCCTGAGCCCACTGTGGATCATGTCTCCCCCCTGTCTGATTGTCCTACTTACTCTCATTCTCAGACATCATTCTCAGCAGCTCAAAGTTGTCCACATCCTCATGCTGCAACATATTTTGGTCCAAGGCCCTGTGGATGAGGCTTGTCACTGTCTCCTGACAGGTCACCTGGATCAGGGTGGGACAAATATCATCAGAGAATGGCTTTTAGAGGAGCTACCCAGAAGACTGTGGTCAAACATTCAGGAGAAATCTCAGCTACATATACAAGGGCACAATCTTGTTATCCTGCTACCTGAGTGTGGCCTCCATATACCCCCTGGGTTCTTGCAATGTGCTACTAGAACAATCCTGGTACAAATATCTGCCTGTACCTGCCATCTCCCCTCCCCCTGGGGAGCCACATTCCACTCAGGTCAAAGGACCAAACTGCCTATGCACAGACACACTCTCATCTCACTGAGATGGCATCAATGGGCAAGGGATCTGCACACAAAGTGTGCTCTGGGATGCAGGCTGCCTTTGTGGGTGGAAGAGGCAAATGCACTGAAAATTTTGGTCCTTTATGCCACTACACAAAACAGACTCAGATACAAGAGTGTGCACTTGAGTGCTTCATGATAGCTTTGATAGGCCCTGGCCTCTGGAAGCTCGGTGCGAGTCTGGTTGTAATGATGTACTTGACTCAGCACTGGCAGTCACTGAACATGTCTCCTCTGCAGCTGGACACCTGTAGCATTAGCGTGTCTACTGCACATCCATAGAAATACTGCCAAGAACCCCTTTAGCTCCCTATTCACATACCTGCAAAGGCTGACATTCCAAACCTTTGGCATGACCCCCCAGGTGATCCCGACCCCAAATTCCTACACCTAGTCATGCTAAGGAGGTTCTCTTCCCTGCCACCAGGAACACATCCCCTCCTACACATGTGACAAGTCACTGCCACCTCCTCTGCTCCAACCTCACTCATTAAGAATACCAAGTTGTAGGCACTGCAGCCTGCACCCTGGACATGTCTCTGCCTTTATCTGTCCACAGCACTTCCTTCTGCACTTCTGGCCTGCAAAACCGACAGTACACAGGCCAACTCACCGCTAGAGCTGGGCATGCTGATGCTCTTCCTCCTCAGGTCAAGCCCTTAAGACGGACCTCTCTCTATTTCCTACCACAGCCCCGGGGTTGGCTGTGTCTCCTGCCTTCCACTGTGTGGACACCCAGGAGGCAGCCCTGCTGTCGGGCTTACCAGGATGCGCTTTGTCTCCCTCAGGCTCTGTCCCTCTAGGAGGACGTGAACAAAGCGGCTGTCTTCCACCTGCTCACTGGAGTGAAGCAGAGAGGAGCTGCTACTGGTGACTTTTCTCATGCACCACTCATTGCTTTGGGTGGCCTGGGGCAATGATCCTGCAGCCACTGTAGAGCTGCTGCTCACAGCTGCTGGGATCCTGGATGCCACTGCCACAGAAGGCTCCAAGAACTGTGGGAGATGACAACATCAGCAAAACCCAGCAACTGCACCCCACCCAGCCTGGCAGTTGGCTCTGTGGGCGTTCTACAACATCCATCCAGAACCTGAGGTTCTTGTCCCATTGGAGGATGTGGAGTGGCACCAGGAGTAAAGACTGAAGAAGGTGGCTGTTTACCTCCTTTGGCTTGACCTTCAACGACTTGCTGGCATCTGTTTCCCAAAGAAGAAAGTTATAATTCACTCCTCCATCCAGGGCGTAATATACTTTTCCATCAGCAGGGATCCTCAGCTCTGGAGAGGCAGGGGCAGGGGCGTGGTAGGTGACACTCAAGGAATATACTACCCAACATCCCCCACAACTGAGAGCCTCTGCCAGCTCAGATCTCACACACAGACCTGAGAGCCCCCAAATCCAGCTACTGTTCCACCAAAGACTCCCCACTGATTCCTCCCTGAGGACCCTCTATGCACAGGAGGTCCACTACAGGAACACCTTTCAAGGAAATAGCCCCTCGCACCCCAGAACCTCTTAGTTCACGTTGGACCCACCAATGAGAAACAGCTAGACTTTGTATCTGGATTGGTCCCCAAAGACTCATGTGTTGAAGGTTTTCTCCCCACTGCAGCAATGATCACATGGGTTTGGGGGAATCACTTGATGGTGGGTGCCTCCACCTTGCCAGTGGATTCATCCACTCATACAAGGCTACACTAATTTGAGGGGTATGGTTTGGGGGTGTGTTGAGCGTGGGTGGAGGATGTCCACAGCAGGGCTGTGCCATCCAGAGCAATATATTTCTTTTGAGTTCCCCACTTCTGCATTTCCTCCTCATGAGTATAATTCTCATTCACATTTTTAATCAATTTATTGTTATACTTCTTGTTCGGCTTGTGTTTCTCCTTCTTGTTCTTGTTCTTCTTCATCTTCTTCTCATGCTTCTTCTTATAGTCATCTTGACCTTCTTATTCATTGTCTCCTCCTTCAACTTATTTTCATTTTTCTCCTCCTCCTCCTCCTCCTCCCTCTCCCCTCTCCCCTCTCCCCTCTCCCCTCTCCCCTCTCCCCTCTCCCCTCTCCCCTCTCTTCTCTCTTCTCTCTTCTCTCTCTCTCTCTCTCTCTCTCTCTCTCTCTCTCTCTCTCTCTCTCTCTCTCTCTCTCTCTCTAAGAAGAGTTTACAAGCTGTGGAGGGTTCTATTCTACCACACACTTCTCTCTAGAAATGGCCTCTGGTCCTAAATGGACTCAGTTTGCAGTGAATAGAAAGATTGGAAGCCAGAAATGATTCTTCATTGAACTGCTTTTCTCATGTACTCATCTAGGTCAGGAAAGGCTGCCAAAGTAGGCACCCTGTGGTTGTCTGTCTTCTTTGACACAAGACAAAGAAGCCTCTCTTCTTGGCCCCTCATGGATAATAGCTTTGCAATGCCTCCTCAGGCCAAGGAAAGAAAACATGATAGGCAGGTCCACAGCCCCTGGGGAACATGAAGAACCTGCAGATTTATGCCCCATCATTACACTTTGTTTTGTGCACAAGTCCCACCATACTCTTCCTGGGCATTGGGCCAACGCACACTGTGTTTTGGCTCCCAGTTATCGTGAGCCCACTGTGACTCACTGCTCCCTACCCTCTGATGATTCCACTTACTCTGATGGTTCGAGACAATTTGCAGAAGCTCGTAGTTTTCTGGATCCTCCTGCTGGAGCAAGTGTGCATCTAAGGCCCTGCGGATGATGACTGGAGTCGTGTCCTGGCAGGTCACCTGAGCAGGGTTGGAGAAAGCTCATCAGAGAGGGAATTTGGGAGTAGCTACCCAGAGGACAGTGCTCAAGGACAATCAGAGACAAGTGAGCTCTCAACACAAGGGCACCATCTTGATACCCTGCTACCTGAGGCCTTCATGTGATCATGTGGGGTCTTTTTATTAGCCTCTAGTCCAATCTTGGTACAAAAGTTTGCTTCAACCTGCTATGCCCTACAGGGACAAGGGAATAAGGACCAAAAGGCTTTGTACAGACACACTCTAGTCCCATCAATATGGGAGGAATGGTCCAGTGGACTTCCATATCCCTGCTCTGGTCTGGGATGCAGCTGCATTTTTGTGTGGACCAGGCACAAGCCCTAGGTGCTTTGGTCCTGACAGCCAGGGCACAACACACACTAGGACTCTTTAATGATAGGCATGGAAGTTGCTGGGCTCGAGAGTGTCAGTGCTTTCTGGGGTATCAGGAGGTTCGGACCCAGCAGGTGCAGTGGTTCAACATGGCTCCCCTGGAGGTGAACACCAGAGTCTCATGATGGATACTCCACACCCAGGAAAATTCTGCAGAGAGAGCGGCTGAATCTCTATTCATATACATGCAAACTAGGACACTAATGGGCCCCTCCAAGGCCCCCAGTTGTCTGTGACCCACACCTACCCACCCTAATCATTCTACAATGGCTCCCTTCCCTTCAACCAGCAACATATCCCCTCTCACACACAAGAAAATGACTGCCAACTCCTCTTCTTCAACCTCCATGATTCAATATACTCCTCCTCAATACCAAGGTCAGTAGAGGACGGCCTGCACCCTCGATATTTCTCTGACCTCCTCTGAACCCAGCACTCACTCCTGCACTTCTGACCTGCACACCCAAAAACATGCAGGCCCACTCGCACCCAGACCTGGCATGCTGATGCTCTCCCGCCTCTCTCTTCCTCACTTTCTGCTCTCCTTCCTGACCTTCCAGAAGCTCCAGTTCAAGAAGACAGGCCTAGTCCAAGGTGTTTGCTGTGGACTCGGTCTTCTCCAGTGTGGGCTCCCAGGAGACTCCCCTGCTCGAAGACTCACCAGGATGCTCTGATACTGTGTTGTCCTTTCGTTTTCCAGGTAGACGTGAATGAGGCACCTGCCTCTCACCCGCCTGTTGTACTGGGGCCGTGGGGAGTACCGAGTGGAGACCCCTGATGTCCTGGACTCCAGCTCTGCCCCTTCCCAGGGAGAAGGCTCTGGCTCTGGGGTTGGCTTAGGAGCCGTGACAGGAACTGAGCTTGTAGCTAGAGGAGAAAAGATGCCAACATGACTGCCTTGCCCTGACCTTCGCACAGACAGACAATACCCCTGCTCCCAGGAAGAACTCAGGCCCTTAGCCCACACAGGGCCTCTTTGCAGACTGGGGTCACTTCCTGAGTGAACAAAGGCTTATCCTAATTTCCAGCCCAAAATCAGGCATACAGACTCCCTGCAGTGGGACAGCAGTCGGACCTTTCCTCATATACCCTTAGGTACTCACCACAGTCCGCCTGGCTCTCAGGCTCTGCCTGGCTTGATATGCCATCTTCAGTTGGGGCCAGGAGGTGGTGTGCTTGGTGCTCCAGGAAGAGATACATATACGGCAGCAGCAGCTGCAGACTCAGAGAGCCTGGAGGCTGATGGGAAGCCTCGATGAAGAAGTTCACCCAGGTCCGCAGGAAGGAAGGTGAGGCACTGTGGGGAGGCAGGTGTGGAGTCAGCAAAACCCTGGCCTTGCCTTTTCCACGGCCTCCAGAGCAAACCTCTGACCCTACACTCCTGAACCATCCCTGGCTCTGAACACACCAGTCCACCCCAGACAAGTCACAGTGGCTGTACAGGCAGGGACAGGACAGGTCGCCACAGGCAAAGAACCTTCAATGAAGGAGCGCTAGATCCATGGTTTGACCAGCTCTCCCCTCCTCTTGGCAGGCCTGACACTCTTCTTCCTCTTGGCTACCTGCTCTCCAACCTGGAATGCACCTTCCAGGAGTGTCTGTCCTCCTGCCCACTCTTCTCAGGGCTCAAGAGACAACTCCTCCCCTGGCGTGGGCTGCAGTGCTACCTCATTTCCTGTGAGCTCTCACTGAGTCCCCTTGAATAGCAGTGGACCTCTCTTTTCCCATGAGTGCAGACCACATCTCTGTGGCCATGGGGGAGGACAGGAAGGTGTGGTGTGGGGGTATCTATTGTCCCAGGGGCTCTCCCAGAGGACCATGACTACCTACAACTCCCCGCCTTACCCCTCCTACTGTTGAAGCCCCACACCTTACACTGCAGGCAGAAAACAGAATTGGGGAGAGCAGTCTTTCCTCAGCCTTCCCAAGTCAAATCACCTTGCAGGTCCCTATTGTGGAAACAGGAGCCCACCCTCTTGACCCCAAGCCCATTCCATGTTGAAGTTGGTCCAGGGGTCCACCACAGTCACTGAAGAGGACAACATGCAGTTATGCCTCATGGAGTCAGGAATGCATTCACATGTAGGATATGTACTCATGGCACCTGTGGTTTTAGCCTGACCCCCATGAAAAGGGACACAATGGCAGTCATTTGCACCCCATTTTTCACTGAATTATGAAACGTGTCTTCACACAGTGGGTGCTTTCTCTGTGTTCATCAGTGAATGAGCCCAAACTGCTGATTCCCACATATCTCTGGGTGTGGGAGCTGCCATGTCCAAAGCCCCTGTCCAGCTATGTCCCAGCTAGGACGCTCTGTCCCACTATGGAAACTAACATGTCTTTATTAATCCAAAAGTGCTTTTCCCAAGGCCCGAGTTTTGAGACGCCTCTGGCACAGATCTACGTTCTTCACAAAGCCAACATCACACCAGAAAGACCACCTGGCCTCGCTGAGTCCACCTGGGAATGAGCTCAGTGCGCACCATTGAGCTGCGGTGCCCAGTGTGTGGGGACTGCTCCACAGACCTCTGTGGATCAGCTGGAGTCAGGATGGTTTCTCTCCCTGAGAGGGGAGTTCACTGCCCTTGCAAGGCTGTGGCAGGCACCTCCAGGACTCGTCCCATTCGGGGCTGACTTTCCACTATGAGTGTGGTCCTCTATCTCATTAGGTATTACAAACCTTTGGGTCCCTGAGAGGTACATGGCAGCCCCAAGATCCAGGCATGAGGGGGCTAAACACTTGGGCTTGGTGGTCTGGTGCTTACCTTGGGAACAAGAGATCCAGCACGTGCTGGGTGGGGATGAAATCCCAGGAGATTAACCCCATGTTGCTGCTGAAATGTAGGTTCCTCCCACCAATGTCAGGCAGGAGCTCATTCCTAAGCTGGCCCTGCCTGTAAGGTTCAAGGCTTTGTATGCTGAAGGGCTCCTCCGTGTTCTGATCATTTTCACCCTGGGTTGGGACCAAGAATGGTGGGTTCAAAATGGAAATGGTGACAAACAGAAAAATGACTTGTGCCAATACACTAGAGTCAAAGCACAATGGGACAGTTCCCATCAGTACACACACACACACACACACACACACACACACACACACACACACACAGTCAGAATAGGAGTCCTGGGCCATTCATCAGGGATCAGACTAGAGGGCCTGCTGGGCTCACCTGCCCTGTCTTACTCACTGTTACTCTTGTGCTCCTCTGCGACAATCGCCAGAGGATCTGGCGTCTAAGATGAAGCCTCACCCAGTGTATCCACAAAAGGGCTAGTTGGCCCCCCTGAGATTCCTGGGAGCCTGAGGCTCGGCATTGTTTGCAAGGACAGGGGAACATCCTTCTCACTCCAGTTTCTCCAACCAAATGAGCTCGGATGGCTTGGTCAGTGAAGTGGGTGCCTGGATACCAGGGTTCCATGTTCTGTTTGATCCATTGTCAAGGCAATGATGTCATTTCCTGTGCCCATACCTGAGCCTCTTTTCACATAAGACCACTTTCAAAAGCCCTGTGGGCTGCTGATTTCTCCTCCATGCCTACCCATCTCAGGTGCGTATGTGTTCACCAACAACTACCAAAACATCCCCACCAGCATCTGCCCTGCTTGGTGCCACTAGAGTTCCAGCTTGGAGACTTCAAAAATGCATTCACAACCAGTCCTTCCCTCTCAGCAGCTTTTGGACCCTGGTCCCATCATTGTGCAACTCATGGTGTGCCCAATCTTTTCTGGAAAGTAAGGTAGCATCTAATCTCTAGGGTTTATTGTGTCTATTGGCCCATAACACCCTCTATTCTCTCTGAAACCAGAGATGGGACTCACAGGTGGCTAAACCACAAATGTAGAGATGGGACAATCAGAAGAAGGAGAGAGAAAAATAATGCACCCTAACTCAATCACGCCTGTGTCCCACACAGGGACGTGGCCAATGTCCGTCCTATCCTGGCTGCAGTTCCCTCTCTACACCATGGCAAGTTGGAGGGCACTGAGATGCAGAGGCTGCTCCCCTCTGCCATACAACTTCCCAAAGCTTCTCCTAAGATTTCAAAAGGGCCAAGTGTGTCTAGTGTTGGGGTCTCACAGAGACTCCGAGGTACCACAGCATCCTGCTGCCCAGAACCGGTTCACCCCTCACCTCAAGGGGGCTCAGCCTCCTGATTCATGGGAATTGAAGTGGGTACAGGTGATGGGATATCATCTCCAAGACCGAGTTATGCCAAGTCCATGACCCCTGTCTGCATCCCTGTCTCCAGCACCACTCCCCCCTCTCTTTCCTCCTCAGAGCAAACAAATCCATTTAGCAAGTGTGTCCTGTGATAAAGACATGACAGTCACCCATCCTCTCATTACAAAAACACTGAGGCTCAGCCAACATGGATCCTACTAGGAACACAGGCATAAACTCAGATTCTGATCCTCCCAGCTGAGACTCAGTGGAGCATGGACTCCCAGCCTCCTGAGTCAAGGAAACAGAGGTACCTAGCCGAGCCACCTTGGATGCAGCTGCACACAAACTGAACTCATCAATGCCTCTTGCTCTCAGTTGTGAGTAAGAGGGGAGGCAGTGTTTCACAACCCTGGACATCAAGTGTAGTCTCCAGGCTTTGGGGTGTGCCCCGGCCTCTCTCTATCTGCCCAGGCCCTCCAACCCACACTGGCCTTTTACCCAACCTCCTCCTAGGTCCAAACTCAATCCTGCCTCTCAATTTCTGCTGCCTTCCCCAACACACTGCTCCCCAAATTGAGCAGGACTGGCTCTCTATTATCATGCTGGTGCCAGCAGCAATGCCACCCCACTGACATAATTCTGAGTCCCAACCTAGGCACTCCAGCTGTCTTTGCCACACCTGGCCTGTTTGGGCTCTGGCTCTTGCTCTTTTCTTTCATGTGCATGTGTTTCGAGGTTTTGAGTTTCTCCCACTTCAGAACTGCAGCTGTAGCAGGGTAGAGCTCATGAGGGTGACATTCTGAGCCACATCCAATCCCATCAGGACTGTTAACTGGGGTGATGCCGGAACACAGTGCTGAGTGAACACATGGGAGGTGGTTGGACCCACCTTGCCTCTGAGTGGCTTCCTTTCAGGACAGGAATGTAGGGATGGGAGCCCCTGGCGTGCGATGCTTTGCACAAGGCGTGACCATGGGCTCCCTTTCCTGGCAAAAATGGCTCCACTCAGCATGGAGAGCACTGTCATTCCTGGTGGCTAACAACAGCCCTGGACCCCAGAAAGGAACCCACACTCAAGATTTACATCTGAGTGTGCATGTCCTTGAGGAAATGAGGTCTCCTGATCCCAGGTGCAAAGAGGTAAGTCCTCTAACTCCAGGGGCCATGAAGGGACATTTGAGTTTCCCTTGTCCTTCTTTCCCTCTTCTGAACCCTTGGTGTCCTCACACTAACCACAGTTAGGACCCTGGCCTCATTCCCCAATGAGGATCATTAGGCTCCATAAAGAACAGTCTCTAAGATGCTCAGTGGACCAACAACCTCTGCACAATGTATAACCCTCTTCATCCAAGATGCAAGAGGATTTCTATTTAGGAAAACGAGGAAAGGGAGAGCCTTTGTCAAGGACACAAGGACATTAGTGAGTGAGTAGTGATTAATGGATGGAGAACTATTTCCACCACCAACTTCCAGGAGCATATATGGCCCTTTGGAAAATTCTGCAGTGTGTTGGTGATTAAGGAGAACGTGTGAATCCAGGTGTCACTAAGTCCTCTCAGCCATAAGGAGGGAAACTGCCATAAAAGAACTAGGACAAGGGTGCGAGGAATGCTCACTGGGGAGAGATCGGAAGGAAGGAAAGTGTACTCATTACAAAAGTGTCGCCTGAAAATTCTTAGCCAGCCAAAAGTCGTGCGAACTTGTGTGGAAAAAGAGTCTTTGCACAGTGATGAAGCTAAGAGCTCACATGATGGAACACAGCCTCAACTGGGACCAAATCCAATATCTGATATTCTTGTAGGAAGAGGAGAGTCTGGACCCAGATACCAGGGAGACTGGGGAATACCAGCTATGTGAGGTTGGAGCCAGGATGGGATGCCCATATGGGAACCACAGATCGTGGGCAGCAATAGGAGAGTGGGCAAGGGCTGGGAGAGTTGGGGAGACAGTCCCCTAGGAACCTGTGAGGTGTTTTGGCAGTGGGACCGCCCAACACCTAGTGTGTGCCTTTGCTAAGACCTCTACTTTGACAAGTATGATGACCAGGCCAAGGTAGTTTTTTTCTCACTGTTTTCTGCTGGCAGAGGGAATGACTGCTCTCCTTGACCAGAGGTAGTTGTTTAGTGCTCAGGGTGGGTGACTGTGCCCTCAGTTGACAGAGCCAAAGTACTGATTTATGGAAATCTCTGCAGCAGGAGGGTTCAGGGCGGATCAGCGTGTAAACCTGGCCCCTCTTCTGTGGATCTCAGAGGTGAGGCACATGGCCTCTTCCTCCACAGAAGCAGGATCATTGCTGACTTGGCTCAGTGTGGATCCTCCCTGGGTTGTCGCCCAGAGAAGCTAAGGAAGAGCAGTTGGAGAGCTGGGCTCTGCCCCTTCTCAAATGTTGCTTTTAATGGTCACTGAAGTCTTGGGCTGTGGTTCTGCAGGGAGGCCTTTGTACCTGGGGAGCTGAACTAGTTTGCAGGGTTGGGGTGGGAGGAAGCTTTGTGCTATGGACCCATTACTCCAGTTCGGAGGTTTAGTTACTTTTATCTGAGATAAATGTTAGGTATTTATTGAATAAGGAGAAGGCTATAACAGAAAAAAGACTCATTGATCCCATTAACTAGTGATCATTATTTTCACTTTATTGTATAAATCTCTAGTAGTGGCTCTGGTTGAATACTTGTTCGAAGCTATAAGCAAACAAACAAGTAGTTTTGCAGTACTGGGGATTGAACCCAGGGGTACTCTACCACTGAACTACATCCCCAACCTTTTTTATTTTTTATTTTTTTAGTTGTTGATAGAACATTATTTATTTATATGTGGTGCTGAGACTCGAACCCAGTGCCTCACACATGCTAGGTAAGTGTGCTATCCCAGCCCTTCCCTTATTTTTTTATTTTGAGACAATGTCTTGCTAAGTAGCTAAGGCTGCCCTTAAATTTGTGATCCTCCTGCCTCAGCCTCCAAGTCACTGAGATGACAGGTGTGTGCCACCATGATAGGCTTGAAGTTCTATATTTTAAAGACTAAGTATCAGGAATATTTTCTCCAGGCTTAAATGTTTATAAAGGGATGGTTTAAGTCTTTAAGTCAGTCTCTCTCTCTCTCTCTCTCTCTCTCTCTCTCTCTCTCTCTCTCTCTCTCTCTCTCTCTGTCTCTGTGTGTGTGTGTGTGTGTGTGTGTGTGTGTGTGTGTGTCTTTGATATCAGTAATTGAGCCAAGAGGCACTTAACCACTGAGCCTGATCCCTAGCCCTTTTTATTTTTTATTTTGAGACAAGGTCTCACTAAATTGCTGAGGCTGGGTTTGAACTTGTGATCTTTCTTCTTTAGCCTCTGAACCACTTGGATTATAGGCATGTGCTGCTGCACCTGGCTGATTTAAGTTTTAATTAAAATCTCACTGATATTGAGCATTTTAAGTTAGTTTTTCCCTAACACTTTGTCAGATATCCTTATATGCATAATGTTTATGCATTTCTTTCCTTAGGTTAAGTTACCAAGTTTAGAGTGCTCTGGATATGCAAATTCTTCAGACTTCTGCTGTCACTTTGCTCCCCGCCAAAAGGCATTCAATTCACATGTGAACCTGTGCTTGCCTTTCTCACACCCTCACCAACATGAGATGCTGCTTTCTATTCCTGTAACCATGTACCCATGTGGTGTATAAAGATTGCTTTGGGTTCATCTGCATTTCTTTGGCTGAAAACTTTTCACAGGTTACCCACATGCATTCGTTTTGAGTTTCCTTTTTTTTTTTTGATGCTCTGTTTGATAAATGACCTTGGTGTGACTTTGAGCATGAGTAGGAGTTTATACCTCCAGGACTAGGGCTGAGGCATTCCTGGGCAAGTGCAGGTGTGATTCCATGGAAAACTGCTTCCAGTGGACATGGCCTATGTTTTTGACTCTTCATCCCATCCTGATTATGAGTTCTGGAGGAGAATATTGCAGTGGCTCTCGGGCTCTGGGGCTCTCCCAGGCTGCCTGAGCCCTTGCACAGCCGGCTTGGCTACCATGCCCTGGCTGCCCTGTCTGTGGCCCAGTGTGCTGGGTACCTACAGCTGGTAGGATTCAGAGCAGTTTAGTGTGGCTGAGAACCCTTCAGGAACATCTTCCAGCAAATGGAAATTATTTTAAAACAAATTGATGTGTTTTTTCTGTCAAACCTACTTGGAGCATAAACAATGTTGGCCTATAAGCTGCTCCCCTCTGACAGACAGGCCTGTGTTTAGAGTGTGCCTTTCAGCAGAGTAAACATGGGTCTCAAAAGCGAGTTGTCACTGTGTGTGTCTGACTCGAAAAGTAAAAGTAGCGCACACATGGAAAGGGAGTCTCACAGACAGTTCTGACACCGGAAGGTGGCATTTCTCAGTCATTTATTTTCCTACCACCGAAATTACCACTTCCTGTCCAGGTTTTATTTATTTATTTATTTACTTACTTACTTATTTACTTATTGATTGATTGATTGATTGATTGATACTGGGGATTGAACCCAGTGACACTTAACCACTGAGCCCCATCCCCAGCCTTTTTTGTATTTTATTTAGAGACAGGGTCTCCTTGAGTCGCTTAGGGCCTTACCAAGTTGCTGAGGCTGGATTTGAATTTTCGACCCTCCTGCCTCAGCCTCCCAAGCTGCTGGGATGACAGGTGTGCACCATAGCATCCGGTACCTGTAAAGGTTTTAAAAGCGAGAAGTCCTTTGGTGTTGAAAGGATTAAAGGGAAAGAAATACCCAGTCAATGTCTATGGTGAGATAACTGATTTCATTTTGTTCCTTTGCCATCTGGGGAAATCAAAAACATCTTGCGAAATATTTCACCGTGTGTGTGTGTGTGTGTGTGTGTGTGTGTGTGTACATACACTGACACCCTCTAGACTGTGCATCTCTTGAGTTCTCTGCTGGGTTCAAGGTGGTTCTCCCACTCCCAGGGATAATATCAGCTGCATTAAATTGGCCACAGCCTCCCTAGAAGGCGAAACAATGCTTTTAAGGTTCTGATTATGTATTAATGAACAACCAGGCCAAGGGTCACTTGCCGAAAAAGCTACAAAGGGAGAAAGCCACCTGAATCAGAGTGAACTTTGCTCTTAAAATGTGGACGATGTTTGCTGGAAGGGGTTTATTACACAAGAGGAGCAACTGTACTCTTTGATGTGGGTTAGCATCCTGGCCCCATTAGGTTTGGGGACTTCCCAGTGAACTGCATCTTTGCTAGCCTGGCAGTGCTATGTGGTAGTGCCTGGGTGTTGAGAAGACTGTTCATGGACAGAGTACCTGTCTACCTGTGCACACAAAGGTCTGGCCATTCATGCCCATTTCAAGTCACCTTAAATTTGAATGTGACATTAGCCGGGCATGGTGGTGCCTGCCTGTCATCCCAGCAGCTTGGGAGGCTGAGGCAGGAGGATCATAAATTCAAGGACAGCCTTAGCAACTTAGTGAGGCCCTCAGAAAATCAGAGAGACCCTATCTCTAAATAAAATACAAAAGGGCTGGGGATGGGGCTAAGTGGTTCAATCCCTGGTATTAAATGAAAAAAAAAATTAGGGTGACATTGAAACCCCCAGTCTCCTCACTTTTCCTCTGCAAAGACTTTTCCAGAAATAGCTTGCTCATATTGTCAACTGTGCCTGCCCAACCACAGAAAGATCCTAATCTTAATCTAACTAATTTATTTCCCCTACTGTGGTGACATTTCCTCCTGCCTTCTGGCTTTTTCCTAATTTCTGAATGACAGGCCACTGGGAGCCCTGCTTTCCACAGTCTTATTAAATAATTACATAAAAGAAGAAAAAAGGATGCTCTTATGAAATCCTGAGAAATTGTTTTCTGGTGAGGGATAAGCTCCAGCTGAGGGCTCTTGGCTCCTTCTGGGAAGCGGAGAGAAGATAACTTGGTGGGAGGGAGTTTGGGTTGTAGTATCATGGTTTCACCATCTTAAATTTGGATATTTGGTCGGGTCTTGACTTCATTTGGTACTTAGAGGAAAGGTTATTTCTGCATTTTTGTGGTACAGAAGTAACTGGGCAACTTTTTCCCGTCTGGGCTTTTGAAAGCCTGCTAAGACAACAGGACTATTTCCCCAGGCCTTTTTGTATTTTAATTAGAGACAGGGTCTCCCTGAGTTACTAAGGGCCTCACTAAGTTGCTGAGGCTGGCCTTGAACTAGTTATCCTCCTGCCTCAGCCTCCTGAGCCCCTGACTTGCTAAGTCACTGATGCTGATGTCAAACCTGAAATCCTGCCTCAGTGTCCCAAGTCACTGTTATTATACACAGGTGAGACCCTGAGTTTTTTGAATATTCAGAATCATTTATTCATCACCACTCATTCTGGAATATTTTTATCACTACACCAAATTCTGTACCTGCTGACAGTCCCTCCCTGTTCCTCCTTCCTCCCATTCTCTAGCATGACCTACTTCCTGTGTCTGTGGATTCACCTATTCTGGCCATTTCATATAAGTGGAATCCTACAGTGTGTGGCATCTTTCATACTTAACTATAGTGTTTCCAAGATTTCTCCAGGTGTAGTGTGTATCAGTCCTCATTCTGTTTAAAAACTTTTTTTTTTGGTACTGGGGATTGAACTCAGGGGTGCCTAGCCACTGAGCCACATCTTCAACCCTGCTTTTGTTTTTAATTAGTTGTAGATAAATACACAATATATTTATTTATTTTTAATGTGGTGCTGAGGATGGAACTCAATAATGCCTCACATGAGGCAGATGCTTTACCATTGAGCTACAGCCCCAGCCCCCCTCAGCCCTTTTTAAATATTTATTTTAGATAGGGTCTGGCTGAGTTGCCTAGGCCCTCTCTAAGTTGCTGAGGCTGTCCTCAAACTTGTGATCCTCCTGCCTCAGCCTCCTGAGCCACTGGGATTACATGTATGCACCGCCGTGCCCAGCTCTTCATTTCTTTTTATGTTTGAATAATATGCAGTTGTTGGGGTATACCACATTTCAGGTATCCACTTACCAGTTGGTGGACATTTCAGTTGTTTTCTCTTCCTGGATGTTAAGGACAATGCTATTGTGAACACTTGTCTATAAGTTCTGCATGGGTGTATGTTTTCCTCGGTCTTGGGTACTTAGTGAGAATGGGGTTGGTGGGGCAGATGGCAACTCTTAAACTTTGAGGAACTTCTAGGCTGTTCCTAATGAGGCTGTGTGCACCTTTTCTCACTGTCACCTGCATTGTATGAAGTGACCCATTTCTCCATGACCTGGCCAGTACTCAGTATTACCTTTTTTTATTTCAGCCATCCTAGAGGGTGTGAGGTAGTTTTGATTTGCATTTCCCTGTTGACTGATGAGGCTGAGCCTCTTTTCCTGTGTTTATTCTCTAGATGCATGTCTTAATAGGAGAACTGTCTACTCAGACAGTTCTTTAATTGTTAATTGGGTCAGCTGTCTTCCTCTTGTTTGGTGTGGGCAGAGTTCATCATAAAAAGACTCAGGTATTCCAGTTTCAAGTCTCACACCCCAGATAGTTCTTCTTCTCCTCTCCAGCTTACCTTCCTCAGGTGAGAAGAGATTTATTCTTAAGGTTTTTCAGACTTCTGAGATCTTCCAGTGCAACTGTAAATAGGTATTACCCATGCTTCTCAATTTATGAAGGGGTCATAGCCCTGTCATAGCCCTGTAACCCTTCAGAGTTAAAAATGTTAAAAATGTTGTAAGTCTGAGATGCATCGAAAAGGACCGACCTCCCAAGCATCACAGGGGCAAAGGGGGGTCAGCAGAGTTGGTTGTTTCCCCCTGTAGTCACAAGGCTCCCCCTTGTACATACCACTGCCCACAAACCACCCAGAGGGGATTCTACCTCTGTTCCAGATCAAGTATTATTTCTCCTGAATGTACCTGGCTGTTGAACGACTGTAAAGTCAAAAAATAGTTAAGTGGCCAGGGTGCCATGGTGCACACCTGTAATCCCAGCACTTCCAGAGGCTGAGGCAGGAGGATTGTGAGTTCAAAGCTAGCCTCAACATCAGCAGGGCCCTAAGCAACTCAGGGAGACTCTGTCTCTAAATAAAATACAAAATAAGTTTGGGGACCTGGCTTGGAGGTTAAGTTCCCCTGGGTTTAATCTCCAGTATCAAAGTTAAAAAAAAAGTAAAAAAAAATGTTATGACTATCCTTGTCTATTAACTGGCCCCATTTCTTTGGGAGTAAGGTGGGTAGTAGATGTGGTTGAAAAAAGCAGTCATTATTCCCTCTCTCTTTTTTTTTTTTCTTTGGCAGTACTAGGGATTGGGCCCAGGTCTTAACATGGACTAAACTAAGCAAGTGCTGTCCCACTGAGCCCCAGCCCCAGCCCCAGCAGTGGTGATTCTTGGAGTGAATCCGCAATTCCAGATTGTTCAGGGATGCTTATCACAGTGTTTGCTAGTAGGAGAATGGGAGAATCTGCTCTGCTCTAACTTGAGGAGATTTGCTGTGTGTGTGCATTTATTGATCTCCCCATCTGACTGTTGTCTCCACTCCAGGGCGAGCCTGCCTGTGCTGCCCCCTGAGCTTTGCAGCTATAAATTAGAAATGCAGCACTGAGGCTGTCTGAATGTGGGCAGGGTAATTTCTCTGGACAGGTTTACAATAGGGAGGTGTGAAATGCTTGGTGCAGAATGGAAGCTAGGGGAGGGATGACATCTTAAAATCGGGTGGCTGCAGGGTGGTGGGCTGATGCAGCTAATTGAAAACTATGGCCCTGGTGACTATTAATGGGAAAGCAAGAAACCAGAGGGAAAGTACCTCATGGAGTCCCTCAAGGAGGTCAGCACTGAATTTCTGCAAAACACTTGGAACCTCTGACCTCAGTGTGCATGATCAGACCCTCTGGTTTTGGTTTTGATTTTCTACTCTGTAATCCCATTTTAGAATTGAGTGGAGAGCATGGTGGGAAGGTTAGGGAGTGGTAAACTGGCAAGAATACCTTTTAGGCACACTTTGAATGGATCCTGACAGCCTCACCTTAGGGGACTGCTGAGTGAGCTGGCTGGCCATTGGGCTGACCTCTCTAGGCTGACCTCTGCAGGCAAGTGAGGTAGCCCTTGGTTGGCCCTACAGGCGGCATTTCAATTTTTTTTTTTACTTTATTTTTCCTTTTTTTTTCTTGTTTTAAAGATATACATGACCATTGGGTATATTTTGACATATTCTACATACATGGAATATAACTTATTAGGATCCCATTCTCGTGGTTGGACATGATGTGGAGTTTCCCTGGCCGTGTGTTCATATATCAACATGGGAAAGTTCTGTCCCATTCATTCCACTGTCTTTCCCATTCCCACCCCCATCCCTTCCCTTCATTCCCCTTTGTTTGATGGAGTGAACTTCTTCCCTCCCCCACTCCTTTATTATGTGTTAGCGTCCACACATCAGAGAGAGCATTCAACCTTTGGTTTTGGGGGACTGACTTATTTTACTTAGCCTGATAATCTCCAGATCCATCCATTTACCAGCAAATGCCATAATCTCTTTATGGCTGAGTAATATTCCATGGTGTATAGAGACCACCTATTCTTTATCCATTCACCTGTTGAAGGGCACCCAGGTTGGTTCCATAGCTCAGCTATAGTGAATTGAGCTGTTGTAAACATTGATGTGGCTGCACCACTGTAGTGTGCTGACATTGTGTCCTTTGGGTATATGCTTAGAAGTGAGATAACTGGGTCAAATGGTAGTTTTATTCCAAGTTTAATGAGTACTCTCCATACTGCTTTCCAGAATGTAATAGTAGGCATTTTAAAACTCCTGAAAAGACCTTGAAGTTTCATTTATGATGTTTATAAACTGGGAATCTGAATTTTAACAAATATTTTAGTTGTAATTGGACACAATACCTTTATTTTATTTTTATGTGGTGCTGAGGATTGAACCCAGGGCTTTGCACATGCTAGACGAGCACTCTACCACTGAATCACAACTCCAGCCCTGTGAATCTGCATTTTAAAACCTATTAGGAACTTTGCTTTGGAGTCTTGTGTGCAAGAGCCCCCATCCTACACTTCCTGGGCTCAGCTACAGGTCCTTGTATCCCCTAAGCCCTGCCTTCTCCTGTGGTTTCTTGATACCAGCAACTTTCTGAGATCTGGTCCAAGTAGGACTGGGTAGATTCCCCTGCAGAGATTTTTCTGGTGTGCCTTGTATTCCCCTTCAGGTCACAGATTAATCTCCTTTCACCACAGAGGGCCATTCCAGAACACCTAGGTGTGAGATTTCCTAATGTCTTCATCAAGAATGCCTCTGGAACATGTCTCTGCTTCCTGGCTTGGCCTGGTTTCTTCTGATTGCAAATTCCTTGAGGGCTGAACCTATATTGTTTACCTGAGTGACTCTGGAGTCCAGCACCACTCCTGGCACATATCAGGTGCTTAAGACACGGTCTTGTGTTCAATGACCTTTAAACCAATTGTGCACGGCCCTTGGCTTTTCTGCTGGACACTTTTCTCCTGTCCGTGAAGTGCCTGCCTCTGCACACCTCTCAAGGTGTCCTGCTGTTGGCTGCCCTATACATCTGCCCTTTTGTTTGATTATTTTGGGGCGGCGGGTACCAGGGTTTGAACTCAGAGGCACTCGACCACTGAGCCACATCCCTATCCCTATTTTGTGTTTTATTTAGAGACAGGGTCTCACTGAGTTGCTTAGGGCCTTGCTAACTTGCTGAGGCTGGCTTTGAACTTACAATCCTCCTGCCTCAGCCTCCTGAGCCCTTGGGATTACAGGCATGGGCCACTGTACTCCGCTGGCTGTTACATTTTATGCCCCTGGGGTTAACTGTTTGCCTTTTCAGGACCACTTGTGTCACGACCCCCTTACCCGCAAGGAAGACGCAACTCAGGAATCTTCTTTCAGCAGTTTATTCAGGCCCTTGATATTTTCTAATAATTCTTCTAATAATTCTCGGATGCCCCTCCCAGCCTTAATAAAGCACCTCGAACCCCAATGCGAAGCTGCCACGTGGACCCTTCTCACAAGGTGTTAGAAAACAACACGCCAACTCTCTCTGATAAGGAGTTGACAACACGCCAACTCCCTCTGATATGGAGTTGTCCTTCACAGACCACAGTGGAGCCAGCGCCATCATGTAATGGCGACCACAGTCCGCAGGAACGGCTCACCACACACTTGTACACATTGAGATTGGTAGTTGGTTAAAACCAAAAAAAACAAAACCAAAACCTACACTCATTTCCATTAATTTCAAACTCCATGGTCACAACTTGCAGAAAAGTCCTTTCAGAGGCATGATGGAAAATGTGTGGAGATGGTGCAAGAGATAGAATGTCCCTTGAGGTGTATGGTGGTTAATATGTGACTTCTTTAGTGAGGCTTACACGGACTTATGTGGCCTTGTTGCTATTTTGGATTCCTGAACCTGGGTTGTGCTTTGGCTTACACTAAGTCCCCAGCTTTGGAGTTAAGTCAGGCCCTGAAGTTTAATTCCCTTTGGTTAAAACAACAACCAGCGACTGTTGGGTAATCCTCCTACAAGCAGCAGATTGGAGGCACTCAACTAGTGGCTGGAGAAGACTGCATTGGGTCCCCCTTTCCCCTTACCTTGTCCCCAGTACACCTAGATAAGATTTTATGGTTCTGTCTCTGGCTCAAGGAAGAGAGGTGGTGAATGGATGGTCTGTGGGGAGAGAGAATGCAGGGGTGTGTCTGGGATGCCAAGGTGTGTCTTCATGGACTGAGACAGGCTGCCTTATGGCTTGGCATCTTTGGAGGTCTTCTGTTTAGGGGGGCCAAATGAGAAATGGGAAATGCATGATCACTATGTCTTATAAGCAAAGCGGGGTCCCTTGGTGCTGCGTCTCTGCATTGCCAAAGCTGCCTACCTGGACTGTGTAACCCAGAGGCCAAGAGACTGGGCTTGTGGTGTGTCTGGCTTCATATGCTTGCAGTGCTGCCTGCTCCTAATGGCCACAGAAACCATCGGTTAAATGAACCAGTTGTTCAGTGAGAGCAAGAAAAGGGGTGTTTGCACAAACCACCTTTAAAATTTCTGATCCCTGGTGAAAGTCAGTGGGTTTGTGAATTATTAACAGGAGTGTACATGAGGAAATACTGGCTGTTTAAATGTTATACATAGTTTTTATATAAGGAAAGAAATGAAAGCTGACTACACCCTCAGCTGCTACCTTTTTTGGCTGTGGGCCTGCTCTCAGCAGAGGCAGGAGGCTGGCCACTGGCAGACCACACGGGCACATGGGCACACGGGCATCATGTCAGCTCATCACTCACACTCACATTTTGCTTAGAAGGCAGTGGAAGTGTTTTGCAGCCTGTTGGGAGGTATAAAGGTGAAGGTGGTATAAGTTCCTTACCAGTGCCCAGAGTCCTGGACAGGGACATGGGAGGGCTGCCCGTCTGCTGGGGAAGGTTGTGTCATCAGAAGAGTAGTGTAGTAAGTTGGCGAGAGCTAGCCTGAGAAATCTGTCCTGTCACTTGCCCTGGGCTTGCAGGTCCTTCTTTAATTTGTCACTACACAGAAAAACATCCACTAAGGCTTTGATTTACACAGAAGGGTGTCCCCTTGGTGGAAGCCAGGAAAGCTCATTGACAGAGCTCCAGCTTAGCACCCTGTTGAAGACTTTGAGTCCTGGGGAGAGACTTGGAGAAAAATCCATCTGTGAACCTGGTTTCCACTATGCACAGATATTTCCAGAATCCCCAGAGCCTCGTACCGTTGATGTATATTTAATATGTGCTTATTAGTTATACATGACAGTAGAGTTTATTTTGGCATCATACATACATGGAGTCTAACTTCCCATTCTTGTGGTTGGACATGATGTGGAGTTTCCCTGGTCTTGTGTTCACATAGGAACACAGGGAGTTCTGTCCCATTCATTCCACTGTCTTTCCTGTTCCCATCCCTCTCCCTTCCCTTCATTCCCCTTTGTCTCATCCAAAGTACTTCTATTCTTCTTTACCTGACCACTTTATTGTGAGTCAGCATCCACCTATCAGAGAGGACATTTGGCCTTTGATTTTTGGAGGATTGACTTATTTCACTTAGCATCATAGTCTCCAGTTCCATCCATTTACCGACAGATTCCCTAATTTTGTTTTTTCTTTATGGCTGAGTAATATTCCACTGTGTATATGTACCACATTTTCTTTATCCATTTATCTGTTGAAGGGCACCTAGGTTGGTTCTATAGTTTAGCTATTGTGAATTGAGTTAACAGTTGAGATTAATGGGCTAATTATTTCATCTGATGTTTACCTGGAAAGACGAATTGCGACTCACCTTTACTGGGAGTGGTACTAGTGGTGGTGTGTGTGTGGGGGGGGCAGAAAATGGGAGGTTAAAGGGGAAGGGGGAAGGAGGAAGATGTTGAGGAAGGTTGGAGCTGAGCATAAAGAAGGCTTCTTTATAGCTTCTTCCATGCTGGCTGGAGTTGCCTGCTGGGTGAGGAAGTGACACTCAGAAATGCCTGGGTTCAGTTACTTTCCTGCAGGGTCTAAGCCTTGCTCATTTCCAGCGCATGAGCCATGCCTGACCTTGGAAGGGAGAGAGCAGATGCCTCAACTCCTTTCCCTGCCTCTTGATTGTCCTCAGGTGCAGTGCCATTTGATATTGGCTGTTCTGCAATACTTGGAGAGCATTATTCTCAAACTGCCAGGATTACAGCTGACATAGACCTCGGGCCCTACAGCCAACCAGCCAGCCTCTATGGCAGTGGCAGAGAGGAAACTCAAGCTGTAAATGAATCTTTGTTTTGGGGCTTTGTAGTGGCAAATGATGTGAATGAGTGGATTGAAAAGGGTGCCTGGTTTTATATGGCTGTGAATGCCCAGGCCGTAGATAAATATTGACAACAATGGTGGGAAAGGACAGGCCTACCATTTGTCTCCTTCCCCTAGGAAGAAAAGCTCTTTTTTCGGGTGCTTGTGACCTTATAAACCACCCTGACAAGTCGGTGCAGGTGCACTCTGTGCTGCCACTCGGGGTTTGAGAGTGGATGGTTTTCACCTTGGGCTTGTGCAAGCTTTAGCCTAACCAGATCTAAACTTGCTTTGGCTTATTTATCCCAGTTGTGTTTGTTGCAAGTAAATGTTGCCAGCACAGTTTTGCCAAGTCATGCAAAATCATGCCGATCTGGGGTGGGAGCTCTGAGTGTGTGTGGGGGGGAACTTCAGAGTGGGAGGCCAGTCCTGGAGACTTGGCTGAAATAAGGGTCGAATCTGATATCTGGATGCCCTTCTGAGCCAACTGGGCCTGCATCCTGAACCATGCTTTCATCTCCTATATTTTGGGGGCATGGAACATAACCAGCCTACATTGGAAGAGGGTGCTGGATTTGTTCCTGTGAAGTATGCAGCAGCAATCGGTACTCACCCAAAGGCTGTTGTTCTTGTGGGAGCAAAGTTGTGTAAGAGTTTCTTGATACAGGACAAGATGAGCAGGAGCTTTGACAAACTCGGACTTAATGTTGTCTTCTTGTAAAGGTGATGGCTAGTCTTGGAGACTGTGTTCATTGAATACAAAGCTGTGGGCAGAGACTTCCCAGTGTTCCCAGTTCAGCTACCGCAATGGATGTCTGGGCTTGGTGTGAACCATGGGGTTTGATTTCCTGCTCAGACGTGAAGAAGCCATGTGGACTGAGTCAGCACAGTGAGGATAGAGTATCTACAGATCCACAGGGTAAGGGTGTGTTTTTTACGTTTCTGTAAGTGGGACTGTCTTTTGGTAAGGTGGTTTGTTTAAAAAAAATACTCACATTCTGTAGGTACAGTAATAATTATTGGCTGAGGTACAGTTTATGAAGTAGAATTTACTGCTAAGATCCACTTTTTTTTTGGTACCAAGATTGAACTCAGGGGCACTTTACCACTGAGCCCCATCCCCAGCCTCATTTTATATTTTATTTAGAGACAGGGTCTCATTGAGTTGCTTAGCACCTCACAGTTGCTGAAGCTGGCTTTGAACTTGTGATCCTCCTGCCTCAGCCTCCGGAGTGGCTGGGATGACAGGTGTGTGCCACCATGCCCACCTGACAGGATCCACTCTTAAGACAAATGCCTTGGGAGTAAATGACCTGGAACTGCACACGAATGTTGTTGAGTGTAGATACAGGACATATGGAAGAGGTGAGGCATCTTTTTAGAGGCCTTGGTGAATGAATGAGTCCAAACAAACAGAACTCCAAAGAAAACCACAGCCAGGTTTCCAATTGACATAAAAATTGACTGTATTTAAGGATGGAGGTAGCACAGATTATCTGATGCTTTATCCCTGTCATTTCATGGCATGTGAAGTTTCTTCTGGGGGCAGGTGTTGAACCCTGGGCACTCAACCACTGAGCCCCATCCCCAGCCATTTTTTGTATTTTATTTAGAGATAGAGTCTCACTGAGTTGCTTACAGCTTCGCTAAGTTGTTGAGGCTGGCTTTGAACTCATGATCCTCCTGCCTCACCCTCCTGAGCTGCTGGGATGACAGGTGTGCTGAAGTTCATATTTTAATCAAAAACCAGTCTGTAAAATAGTGCTGGCTGAAATGCTGTGTTGTCAAACCCGATTTCATATCTTCTCAGCATTTCAACACCCAGCATTTGAGGTCTTGCCACTGCCCCACCATGGTGGGGAAAATTATCTTTCAGGTTGTGAGTGTTTGGTTATGTCATAGTGTTATAGAAAGAAACACTTTTGATTTTTGGCTCCAGCTGAGCATTTCATAGTACACATAAACCTTAAAAAGCCCCATGGAATAATGGGCAGCATGAGATCCCACTTTGATAACCCAGCCACTAAAGTCTGTGACTCACTGGGCAGCTGACCTTGCAGACCTCTGCATCTTTTTTTTTTATTTTTTATTTTTTTTGGTTCTGGTGATTGAATCCAGGGCTTTGTGAATGTGAGGCAAGCACTCTACCAACTGAGCCATATTCCCAGCCCTTCATGTTCTTTAAAATACTTAGCCAGAGATACTCGTGCAGCTCTTGAAATGGTGTGGGTAGATTCTGTTTTCTCATTTGGTTGGTTGAGAGCTTTCAGTATTAATTATTGGTACAGTATTAATTATTGTAGGTACAGTATTAATTATTGGCTGAGATACAGTTTAGGAAGTAGAATTTACTGCTAAGATCCACTTTTTTTTGGGGGGTGTACCAGGAATTGAACCCAGGGGCACTCAACCCCTGAGCCATATCCCCAGCCCTATTTTATGTTTTATTTAGAGACAAGGTCTCACTGAGTTGCTGAAGGTCACTCGAATCTCCGGATTCAAGTGGCCTTCATTTTTTGGTTGTGGGAGAGTCCAGAAAAGGGAGACAGGTTAAGCCTAGAAAATGTTTGAAGGAACCTTGCGCTTCATCCAGGGCAGGACAGCATGAATTTTATATTTGCTTTATAGATTCTAGACACTCAGGCTTCACACAGGCATGAAGAGAGGTCATGGAGATGTTGTAGGGATGATTTCCATTTAAAGATAAAGGACCTGGGTAAGTAATGGAAGTGTTGGGGCCACCTGTTTGGCCTGTGGGCTTTCTTATGAATGGCTTCACTCTTTTGTCCTTTAATTTTTTTTTGTAATTTGGTATGGAGGTGGGGGAGGAAGGAGAGTCCAGTAACATTAAGGTAAGCTGTTGTTTGTACAAATGTATTTGCTTAAGACAGTTCACTTTCATTTCATTCTTTGTCAGCTTGAGGGAGGGAGACAGGCCACTTATGATACATTGGTCCCTTTGTAATCCAGAAGTAGATCTGGCTAGAATCCCCATGTAACTACTTACTTTACTAACAAGAACAAAAGCTTCTGATCACTGGTGTGTCCAGAATCGAGTCACCACCAAGTTTACTTTTTTAATCTTTTGGCACACATTTCTGTCATAGGAGGGTTTTACACTGATATTTCCTCTGATTGGATTATGTTGGTGAATTTGTCAGAATGGAGGTTAAGTGAAAAGGGCACAAAATGCCTTGACTGTTTCCTGATTCCTGGAAACTCCTGGGTGACAGTGACTTTTAAGGATTCAGAGGGAGAGAGTGTTTTTTTTTAAATTTGTTTGGACCTTTTTATCTCCATCTTGGCACCCAGAGAAGGAGTAATACATGGTTGGGGGTTTAATTCCTGAAGAGTCCAGTTAGTGGCATCGGATTTTGTTATCCTTTTATCCCAGGGAAATCCTGGGGTATACCTTCTGCCAGAAAGACAGGCTTGGCATTTGCCACCTTGTTCCTGTGGCCAGGAGTACTTTTATGAGGCTATGTTAAAATAGTTATTTTCCTCCCTGTGCCTCAGGTGTGGGCTCAGAGTGCGGGAAATCCTGAGTGTTACATACAGACTTGTGCTAGTGTTGGAGAAAGAACTCAATCACAGGATTTCCTAGGGGGTGATTGTGTCAGAATGTATGCAGTTCTGATGCATGGTACCAGGAAGTCTTCCCAAAGGTTACTGGTTTGCATTTTTCACCCTAATTAGCTATACATTACAGTAGAATGCATTTTGACACATCCTACATAAATGGAGTATAACTTCTCATTCTTCTGGTTGTACATGATGTAGAATAACACTGATTGTTAATCATATATGCACATAGGGTAATAATATCTGATTCATTTCACTGCCCTTCTCACCTCCTTATCCCCTCCCTTCTCTTTACTCCCCTCTGCCTAATCCAGAGTACCTCTGTTCTTTCTTAGCCCTCATCCCTTTATTGTGAATTAGCATCCATATACCAGAGAAAACATTTGACCTTTGTTTTTTTGGGGGGATTGGCTTATTTCACTTACCATGAGAGTCTCCAGTTCCATCCATTTACCTGCAAATGCCATAATCTCATTTTTCTTTAAGGCTGAGTAATATTCCATTGTGTATATGGTCCACATTTTCTTTATCCATTCATCTTTTGAAACACACTTAGGTTGTTTCCATAGCTCACCTGTTGTGAATTGAGCTGCTATAAGCATTGATGTGTCCATGTCACTGAAGTATGCTGATTTAAAGACCTTTGGGTATAAACGAAAGAGTGGGATAACTGGGTCAAAAGGTGGTTTTATTCCAAGTTTTCTGAGGAATCTTCATACTGATTTCAATAATGCTTGCACCAGTTTTCAGTCTCACCAGCAATGTACCTTTTCTCCCACATCCTTGCCAACAATTATTGTTGCTTGTATTCTGGATAATTGGTCTGCATCCTTTCTGAATGCACCCCAAATGAATGATTTTAAAGTTGCAACGTGTCTTTAACAGACCAAATCTTACTCTGGTGGTTGTGAAAGTAGGTGGACTCCCGAAAGTGCACATTTATAGGGGCAGAGGGTACAGGTAGAAGTGTTAAGAAAGAAGAACAATAATCTGTAAGCAGAAGCACTTGGAGAACCTCAGATTCAAAATTTATCTACTTGAGTAAAGCATCTTTTTCCTCAGCCTTATCCATCTCCTGCTTCCTGTCCACTTTGAGTTGTTTTCACTACTTCAGAGGCAAAAGTCTCCACTGCCTGCCTCCTGAGCATGGTTTTCATGTAGGAGACTCCTCCATCCCTCAACTGGGAGGACCTCCAGCCTCTGAGCCAGAGCTGAGCACCTTGTGCTCCCGGCATCAGAATGACTTCCCTCTGGCTCCATGGGTGCCACCTCTTGGGCCTGCATGGCCTCCTTGGGGACAGGGAGGCATGGCTATCCTCAGTTCTGCTGGACAAGGCCCAGGATGGGGAAACTGTGCTGTGCATGGTAGATTTGCAAAGTCCTGTAGAGCTTAAAGACTCTGAAAGGGTAGCTTTGGGATTCCTTTATGGAGCCTGTAGAACAGGGAGGCAGTCCTGAGCATCAGGACTCACTTCTGGCCCTCTGCTCTCCTTTGCCATTTCTACCGAGCCTCCCTGTAATGCCAAACCCAAATGGCAGCTTTATGTGCATCTTTACTGCTGATGATCCCAGGGACGTTCCCTGGGAGGGTCAGGCCCTGGGAGGGTCAGGACGTGGCAGGTAGCTAGCTCTTCTCTGCCCAAAGGCCGTTTGCTTGTTTAGTATTCACCAGCTGCAGGGCCAGTGTGCCAGGGTGCCTCTTCTTAATTAAATTAATTAATCTTTAGGAGCCAATGATGCACGGACCATGTAAATCAGTGACTGTTAGGGAGATTTGTAGGCTCCCCCGCATGCCTCCATGTCCAGCCTCCACCAAGCCCACCTAAATAACAGAATCCATGATACATTTAATGGCTTCACGGACCAGACTACAATTTTTGTAGGAAAACCAGATCCTAGACGCTCCTGTTTTAAGGTACAATCTACTGCCTTTGGTGATGGGAAGAAAAACGGTCTGGGCCTCTTGATTATTTAGTTTGGAGGTTTTAGGTAGATGAACAAGGAGATACTCTGTTGCTATGGAAGTCAACTTTAATGGCCCTATAGATGAATGCTAATGAGGGACTTGGCCCTGGCATTGGTGGGGGTTCATAGCACCCTTGGATCACCTGCCACTTTGGCTGAGGGTCTGGGGGCATGAGCTCCTCTTCTCTCTTGGCTTTAATGCTGGTTGTGTGTCTTGCTCTTCCCTCTCTAGGAGGTCCTGGTTTCTTCGTCGTTTTATTTGTTAGTTTTACTTCCTAGGTTCCGTGCCTTGGTTTACCCTTCCCTGCTCTCTTCTGGAGAGAACAGTTCTGTTTTTCCTTTCTTTCAGGGTCAGCCTAGAGAGGTCTTGCATTTTTTTTTCTGATAAGCCTTTCTCATCACAAGTGCTCTTCCCTGCTTTGGATGTCACCACCTGGACTCAGTGTTATCCACACCACGGATGACAAATTCAAATAGCCACTGGGATGACTAACTGCCAGTGATCCCAGAGGGCCTGGCTGAGAGGCAGTAAGGAGTGGTGAGGTCTTGGCACATGGGCTGCTGTGGTTTTTAAAAGAAACTGAAATATTTATTGATTTATTTGGGGAAACTTCATGTGTTTCCAACTCATGTTCAATCAGAAACCAATTTCCCTGATTTTGGTCTAAGAGCTACCTATTTTCATTTTACCCTATGCTTGCCACCCGAGGGCCTTTGGCTATGGTTATTTGGTTAGCAGTCTTTACCTGACCCATAGGTTATGAGGTCCTTCAGGTCAGGGACTTGATCTTACCTTAATTTATATCAGAATTTTTGACAGTGTAAGTATACATGGTAAGTGCATGCTCAAATATCTGTCCAGTCTGGCTTTTATTGGAAGAAGATATGTGTCTGTCCGACAGGACAGGGAGAGAGATATGAACTTAGGGTGGAGAAGCCTTGGACCTCACAGAGTTACACAGGCAGTTAACGTCTAAGGTGTTATACTTCAGAGGCCCACACTGATTTGCTTAGGAGATTTTAAGGAGTGAAAATAGGCAGTGGCTTTGAATCCTTATGTGGCTGATATGTGTTATATTTTCCTGAGTCACCTCCCTCATTCCCGCAGAGAATGGTCTGCGTCATGTTTTCACAAATTGAAATAATCATGACTCTCTACTGAACTCTCTGAAATGTAACTGACCCAAAGCTCACAAAATGAGCTGTATGAATGGTGTTGAGATTCAAGTCACTTTTCTTTTTTGGTACCAGGGATTAAACCCAGGGATGCTTAACCACTGAGCCACATCCCCAGCACCCAGCCTCCCTTTTTTGTTTTTTATTTAGAGACAGGTTCTCACTAAGTTATATAGGGCCTTGCTAAGTAGCTGAGACTGGCTTGAACTTGTGATCCTCCTGCCTCAGCCTCCTGAGCTCCTGGAATGACAGGCATACACCACCACACCTGGCTGAACTCATTCTTTTGCTTGATATTACACGGGATGCCATCTGTCTCCATACCCCAGGGCAGGGAATATACGCTGCTTGCCTTACTTAAGAGAGTGGCAGCAAGTACAGCATCTCCTCCTGAGCAGGAATCCTGAGGTGAGGATGCTAGGAGAAGATCAAGTTTAAGGTGCAGTTTTATCATTCTATAATTATCCTTTAATATGTATTCTCAGGCTGTTCGGTTGTGGTTTTCATTAAAGACAGGAAAGCATCACTATAGAAAAAAAAAGAACATCTGGTAATCTAGGATTTTTTATTTTATTATTATCATTATTATATTTTGGACCCCAGGGATTGAACCCAGGAGTGATTAGCCACTGAGCCACATCCCCCTCCCTTTTTATATTTTATTTAGAGACAGGGTCTCCCTGAGTTGCTTAGGTCTCACTAAGTTGTTGAGGCTGGCTTTGAATTTACCATCCTCCTGCCTGAGCTGCTGAGATTACAGGTGTATGCCATGGTGCCCAGTTTAGTCTAGAATTTTTTTAAAAATTTCCCATTCTCATAAAACCTTATGGCATGGGTGTAGGGAAGGTTGTGTTGGTAATTTCATTAGAACTTAGTGTGTACTGTGTGTAATTCCTCAGAAGGTAAAAACAGCAGAAACAGTCTTACAAGCTTAAAG